>NC_133618.1:30690554-30990554 GCF_048593235.1 Sminthopsis crassicaudata | reverse complement strand
TTTGTTGTAGCAAAAACCTGGAAATCAATATGATACTTATCTACTGTGGGATAAGTAACTAAATTATGGAACCTGAAGTTAATGTGATAACCACATAATGAAGATGGAAATAAGCAGAAGAAAGTGAATAATATCCCAAATAATTGGGAAATATACA
The DNA here is from genome assembly GCF_048593235.1 of Sminthopsis crassicaudata. Classification (NCBI taxonomy): domain Eukaryota; kingdom Metazoa; phylum Chordata; class Mammalia; order Dasyuromorphia; family Dasyuridae; genus Sminthopsis; species Sminthopsis crassicaudata. Next base: position 30,990,397 of record NC_133618.1, on the reverse strand, counting down.
TGGAACATGGAAAGGAGAAGAGAAAGAAGGAGGAAAAGGAGGGATTAGATAAGAGGAAGAAAAAGACATGAAGATGAGGAGGAAAAGGGAGAGGGAAAGTGGTTGAAGAGGAAGGGGTGGAGGTAAGAGGAATTAAAGGTTACCTTTTTGATGATATAAATTATAGAGGTTGAGAGCAAAAAAGAACTCTGATATTTTAAAGATATATTATGTGCTATGAAATTTAACTGTTAATTTGTGTCAGTTAAGATAATAAATCCCTTTAATATACTGTTAAGGGGATACCATGAAAAGTATCATAAGAAATATTAAAATATAAGCGTAATTTTTTTCAGATGGATTATAAATTAGGAAATAGTATAATGAAAAGATCATTGAATTTGTAGTCAAAGTACCTCAATTCAAATGCCTATTCTTTCACTATTGTGCAAAATGCAAATCGCTACTGTGGGTCAAGTTTCTTCTCTTTAAATTTAGGTGTTTTTTTCTCTAGATGACCTCCAAATTCCCTTTTAGCCCCAAATTTCTGATCCATCAGTTTATTCAGTTACATAATATAATATTTTGTATAATTAGTAGAAGTCACAGAGGCATATTGACTAGGCATAAGGACAAAATTTATAATTATCCAAAAGAAGAATGATATATAGAGTCTTCTTCGCTATTAGTACAACTCAAGTAAAAGGTGAATGACTTGTCTCTAGTGATACTGAACAGAGAATATTTGTTGGGTGGGCATTTGACTATATGACCTCAGAAATTCCTCCCTATTCTCATTCTATGATTGTATGTAAAGTATAGCTCACATCCATCTATTAAAGAAATGAGTAAATGAAAATTCTGACATATAGCTCAATAGAAAGAAGATTGAGTTCATCACATTTTCAATATATACTGATTACAACCCTCCTGGAGAAATTTATTTTCTTCCCTATGTCTCTAGTCACTCTCTATATAGTAACTGGCAGGGGGATGTGACAATTTGCCTTGTTGAAGGAGAGTTTCTCACCAAGAATTCAAAACAAATAAAATCGTAGTTATATTTCAAAAAAGAATTATGTAAGGCATCAATGTTAGCCTTAATGTCTCCAAAGACTAAATGTTTTATGGTTAGGAAGTATCCACTCAGGTCCTACCTCATTTTATTTTTAGAAGGAAGATTACCTGAGAGCTTGTCCCTATGGCTGCTGTGAGCTTGGAGTTAAGAATCATTCAGGAGATTTTGCTCATTTCATTAATCTAAATTACCTTTCCAAGGCCAGATTATGAGTCATAAAGGTCTATGAGATGATGAAGAGTTATATCCAGTAGTTAGAAGAGAGATATCTATTGTTTGAGAGCACATAGAGAGGGACACTAGAGTGGTAAAAGACCTGAAGAATGAATGAAGCATATAGGTATGTATACAACATGGGCTGGGTAGATCAGGATATATCAATGGAGCAATCTTTGTGCCCCTTTCCTTTCTTCCCAAGAGAAGAACCATTTGGAATATTTCCTCAGGGAATGTTGGAACAACCAGTCAGCACTCCATGTGTACCTATAGACATAGTGAGATCAACTGAATGACTAACAGGAAAGTGAGAGACATGTTAGAGGAGAGATGATAATGGGCTTCAAATAATTAAAGTACCCACATGAGGAAAAGATATTGATTTGTAATTCACAGCCAAGGAATGAAGCATAAGAAATGATGAGCAGGAGCACAAATTTAGGCAGGAAAAGATTTTTAACTATTAGAACTGCTTTGAAGTGAAATGGGCGTCCTAAGTTAATGGTGGTATGCTCTCAGTATGTAAGATACTTGGGCATAAGAGCTTTGAACCAAATAGTCTCTGAGCTACTTTACACTTTTAAGATATTATCTCACAGGAATATAGGTATAGATAGTTGGAGTAGGCTACAAAATTGAATTAGGTTTACTCTAGGGGCAGCGTAGGCCTGGGCTGATGATCTACAACAATTTTTCTCTTGGCAAGACTTTTGCTTAGGGGCATGAATTTTAAACTTGGACCACTGCCTTGTGGTATCACCCCATAGGAAGAGAAAACATGACCTGACTTTAAAGTCATTGCTTTGCTGAATCAAGACTACATTTTAGTGCCTCTGTCTATGCATTTCTTACTGTGAACCCTATGGCCTCCACACAGGCCAGAGAAAAAAGAGAGAATTATTGATTTTCTCAGGTGAAGATGCTTCTGAGCTATTCTTCCTGCATTCCAATGTTTCAGGATATCTCTTGCAAAAGTCCCATAATTTATTCATTCTTGAGCTGCTTTGAATATCAAGTTTAGATCTGGTATTAGGGAAGAGAAAATTAGGAATACTGATGAGTCTTGATGAGGTACTTTTCATGCTGATTTCATGATCTTTGACCTTAAAATACAATCCAAAATACAATATAAAACAATCCAAAACTAGACCTAAATATAAACACTCATAACTATTATTGATGTCTAAAAATAAAAAGGGCCCAATTTGGCAAGATTTAATTCATGACAGGAGTAGTTTTAGCCATTCATTAATTTATTCATGCTAGCATTCCTTTAATATATGCTGAAGGCTAGATGGCACAATGGATAGAGCACTGGATTTAGATTCAGACCTAGATCATAGTTAGCTTTGTGATCTTGAGAAAGACACTTAATTGGGGTAGCTAGGTGGCACAGTGGATAGAGCACCAGCCCTAAAGTCAGGAGTACCTGAATTCAAATCTGGTGTTTGACACTTAACACTTCTTAGTGTGACCCTGGGCAAGTCACTGAACCCCAATTGCCTCAGCAAAAAAAAAAAAAAAAAAAAAAAAAGACACATAATCTCTGTTTTATTTTATTTTCTTATTTGTAAAATATAGACAGCAGTAACACTTTTGTCCCACTATTCGGAGTATAAAATGAGATATTCGCAAAGCACTTTAAACTTCAAACCTGGAAAAGCTATAAATCATGCTACTGCTGATATTAATATTCCAGATGTTTTACTAGGTACTAGAGATACAAATCAAAAAAATAGCTCTGCTAGTAATCCATCAGTAGGAACAATATGTACATATATACAGTATACAAATTATACATAAAGTAAATACATGGATAATAGAGAAAATAGGGAGAATCCCGCTGAAGTAAAGGACTGGATCATTTACCTGTGAGTTAGTCATGTGTACTTGTGCCGGTCCTTTCTGGTATACTGCATGCTCTGTCCTTTTGATAAAGAGAAATGTGTGACTTGTAGTTTCCGATTGGTTTCTGCATATTGCCATGGCTAGGGATATTTTTCTTTTTGGAGATGAATGATTGTAATATGCTTCTCTAAATTATAATGTTCTCTGGGAGCAGATTTCTTGGAGAGCTTCTGGAGGCAGCCTTCCTTTCAGTTTAGTTCAATAATCACCTCAAATGCAGCTAGGAATTAAAGTCTAGCTCCTTTATTTTCTCTTTCCAAGTATTATTTCCTTCCTTGGGCCTCTGCCAGCTTCAGCCTCTCTTCCTCCGAATGTCTCCTGCCAGCATAAAGGTAGAAGTTGGAATGAATCTGTCTCCACCTCTGAGAATGGGCTTGTGTGTTAGTGGGCTCCTCCTTATATATGCTCTCTTAAAGGTGTGAATCTTGTGGAACTCTAATAAGTACTAAGTACATTAGTGAACTAGAGAACCATTAAGTACCATGCTAAATCAGATAACTGACTTAGCACCTAGTAAGAATCGTAACAAATTATTCATGAATCAAAGTATTCTGTTCTGTCAGTAGACTTTAAGATTGATAAAAGGTCCATCTCCCTCTTTTTGTGCATCCTGCTTGGTTTATAATGTGGTTCTCCCTTGAACTTCTACCAAAAAGTAAAATACTTTAATTTTCCCCTGATTGCCTCCTTTCTATCTCTGTCTTTTTGTCTCTCTTTGTGTCTCTGTGTCTCTCTCTGTGGGTGTCTTTCTGTCTCTGTCATTTTGTCTGCCTCTCTCTGTGTCTCTCTCCTTGGCAATAATGGCAGCTATATGGACATGCTAATAAAAATTGCTTATGTACCCAATCTTGAATCTGTTTCTTATATCCGTGATTGCCTTTTCTCTTTTGTGTTTTCTTTTGTTCTTTATTCCTGTGAGCTAAAGTCATAAAACTATGCTCTAAGAGATAGATGTTTTCAGCCATAGAGATGACCTTGTGTGTATAAGTATCCCTCATTTCATGAGGCAATGTTACTTGCTTATTTTTCTCATAGACAAAGATACACTACTGCTAGGAGGATGACATGATTGTAATAAATATGGAGATAGAAAGTGAAATATGGTGGGCAAGAATACATGAGGGAGGATCATGGACATTATAAGAAGTAAACCAGAAGTAGGGATGAATATAAGCCTTTTACTAAATAATGATAAAATCATAAAATTTGTGAGAGTGTCATTTTATAGCAACAAATAAAAATAGTTTGCAATAATATAGGGATTTTAATTTCTACAAAGGACTTTAGACACATAATTTTATTTGATCCTCAAAATAATCTTATGAGGTATGAGTTATTATCACTTTCATTTTATACATTAAGAATAAACAGTTTAAAACAGATCAAGTGACAGAATATTAGGTTTATATGTTTAAATCTGAATGGTATCTTGGTGGCTATTGAATTCAAAGCTTTTATTTTACCCACGAGGGCTCTGAGGGCAGAGATGTCAACATTTTTGCCTGGGTTATATATGTAGCATATTTCTATTGTGGGATATGAACTAATGTCTTTAAAACTTCAGATTCAAGATTGTAAGCCATATACCACACTGAATTGTCCATTGTCACAGAGATAGTAAGTTTTTGAAGCAAAGATTCCAACGATATCTTCCTTATATCAAGACCAGCTTTATCCATTATTAAAACTCCGAGTTTCATAAGGAACTGCCACTGATGAGTGTAAGAGGCAGAGAGACTAAAGGCACATAGATAGAAGGGCAAATTAAGTCAACAAATATTTATTTATTAAACTCGTGCTATATGCTGACCTCTGTTCTAAGTGCTGGGAATACAAAGGCAGGCAAAAGACAGTCCCTGATATGAAGGAACTCACATGCTAAGGGGTTGACAACAATTATATACACACACTAGAGATATAAACTATATTGGAGATAATCAATGGAGAGAAGGCACTAGCATTAAAGATAATTAATAATCCTTACCTCTGATAGAAAATATGATTTTAGCTGCAACTTGAAGGAAGCAAAGGAAGCAAAATTAAAATTCAAACTGGTTTCTTGAATTGAAATCCATTGCTTTTCTTATAATACTCGGCTACCATTTCATTTTTTAAAAAAATGCTCTCTACTAATTTAAAACACTGATGTTTTTTGAGAAATTTCTTTCTTGCTTTTTCTGAAATTTCACTCTCCTATTGATTACAATAAGGGATAGAGAGTGAATCTCATCGTGGTAACCATAAAAGGAAAATTGTTGAGTTTTGTGCATAATGTAGAGAGCTTTCTGGGCTTTTGGCTGGCTGGCTGATCTTGATAGAGACACAAAAGGCTGAAAAAATAATCACCAAGCATGTGAATGTGCATCTGCCAAGAAGTTCCTACTAAAGACCTATTGGGTTTTCCTAGATAAGAGGATAATAGAAAACAAGCTTATATGTTATTAGGTAGTGCTAGAGTTGAATATCTATGATTTGGGGATGGGTCAGGGACAAAACTTTGACTATTAGCATTATGCTTGACAGCAATGTATAACTAAAGAAGGTTGCTAAATCATTAGTTTTGCATGATTTAGTTTCAGGTCTTTGAAATTGAGGAGTCATAGTCTTTACTTGAGAGACAAAAGGAAAATTAGATGATCTCTTGAATTCCTTGAATCTGTGGAGATCTGTGTGGGGAGATTCTGGCCATTTATTATTGAGCTTCAGTACCTTATTAAATGTCTTTATTTGCTTCTCTTTTCTATTATGTGTTTTACTGGAGGCATCTCTATAAATTACTGAAATCTAGGGTGGAAAGAAATAGTTGTCCAGGGTTAATCCTGGTCTATCCATTCTTGAGTGACATGCATTTTTAACTTCCTTATTTAGTCTGGTATATAGAATTCACATAATATTTTTAAAAAAGAAAATTCTATTCTGTATTCAGTGTAAGCAGAAACCTCATGCATTATAAAATAGACTGAATGCACAATCTATGTAATTCTTTAAGCAAATGCACTGCTTGTTAGAAGCGATAGATTAATATTGGATTGTGATGGGGGAGAGAACAATAATATATTTCCCACAAAGATAGCATTCTATGTAGATTGAATAGGTGAAGGCCTATACAACATGATTTGGGTACCTCCAAAAGCTGCTTTTCTATAACTGATTTACTTGAATCTCCCATTGTGGACTGTCACTCCTTAAAGTTCTTTAGAATTCATACATGTTTCTTATTTTTAAAAGTTTGTCTTTTGAATATTTTTTATTTCTCAACAATATTCATTTCTGAAGTATACATGCTTACCCTTATCTCTACCCAACGATCTGTCCTAAAAACAAAACAGTGCAGAAAACCTGGTTGACACATCATATCTGATCAATATAAATTTGTTCCATACCCATAATTCTCTCTTTCAAAATGAATTTTCTTATTTCTCCTTTGAACTTGAGCTTATCCATTTTGTTCATTATTATTTTTCTTCTCATTCATCCATTTATGTGTCTACTCATTATGTATATTTTCTTTCTGGTTTTATTTACTTCCCTCTGTATATGTTCACCCAAGTATTCATATATTTCTCTGTATTTTTCAAGTTCATTGTTACCTATGACAAAATAACATTAGATTACATTTACTTCTAAGAATTTTTAGCCATTCCCTAGTTTCTGCAATCATCAGAATGATACAATCATTGCAACTCCTTTAAAGAGCCTGTTCATTTTAGAAAGCCATCATACTAATAGGAATTGATTTCTCTGTTTCACTCATTATGAGCTACCATGATGAGCAGAAACAAGGACTCAGAATGGATGGAGCTCAGGAAGAGAAACGTATGTTGAAATATCATTAATTTAAGAACCCTCCACACTTCCACGTGAAAGAATATTGACTACAACCAACTAAAATAGAACTTAAAAAGAGAAATGCTAAGTGTAAAAGACATTCATTCCTGTATCCACAATGTTGTGGATGACTGGCTCTGCTGATAAGAAAAAACAGTAGTATAAGTAGTTTTATGATTTTTTTCAGTCTATTCTTCTTTGAGTCATATCACTGTGAACTTTTCTCATAAGCCCAATAATAATGTGGGAAAACCCTAGATTTTGATTCAAAAGATCTGAGTTTGAATCTGGCTTAGACCACGTCTTAACTGGACAATGTTGGAGAAAACATTCAAACATCCTGATCCTCTATTTGCTCATCTATAAAATTGAGGTAAAATAACTTTTCAGTCTATCTCACAGAGAAATTGTGAGACATAAAAGAAATATTCTTTAAAATCCAGCTTCCTTCAAGGCTCATCTCATTTACCATATCATAAAAAAAGTTTTCTAACTCTCCCTCCTCTTCCATAATAGCCTCTCTATTTCTTTCCAAATTAGTTTATATTTGCTTTGCAAAAGAGTCAGTCTAGCCAACATAATTTAAAGTAAGTCACATGACTAAATACCATAGTAACTTTCTGTTTGCCTTAATTTCCCATCTGTATAATGAACTGGAGAAGGAAATGACAAAGTTCTCTAGTATCTTTGACAAGAAAACTCCAAATGGGTGATAAAGATTTAGAAATGACTGAAAAATGAGTCAACAACAACAAATCAATATCTTGGTAATGATCCTGAAAGACCTAATAACAGAATCTATATTGGGAATCAAGTAAAGATTAGACACGATAAACTTGCAAGCCACCCAGAAAAAAAAGCTGCACCAAACCTGAGCTAATTTTAAATAATAGCATACTATATATGTTAATCATTAAGCTTTTAGGATGCACCTATTATATACAATGCACTGTGCTAGAGGTCCAGAAACAGAAACAGAACCAGTCCTTTTTCTCTAAGAAGTTATATTATATCCATGCTCTTATTATTTTCAGGTATAATAGATAGTCCCTGGATTGTTTATTAAAATGAAAAAGAATAATGATGACTCTCATTGCTACTGGCAATATAGAATCTTGACTACTTCATTAGAGTTCATCCCATGTCCACAAGAGCCTTTATTTACCATTTGTACCCTGCTGACTCATCCCATCTTATTACTTGGTCTGGAAATTAACCCAGGGCATCTATGCATATGGAAGATGTCTTCTGGTATTTGCTTGGTGAGTCCTCTTGGGTCCTGAGATGATTAGAATATAAATTCTCATTAGGCCAATGTACATTGTATCAACAAAGTGTTTTGCATTATTAAGCTGCAATACTTTTGTTGAAGGCAAAGTTGTTATCAGAACAGCAGGATTTGGGATTGTATTTTCATTGTATAAGAAAAATCTAAACTCCCTTCTCTCTCTTGGCATAGGTTGTATAAAGAATCAATTTTTTATGTTTGGAAGTTGCATTCACATCCATCCTATGTCTTAAGGCTGCCGCTGCAGGCTCAGACCTCTCACAGGCAGCAGGGCCAGCAGCACAGAAAGGAAGAAATTTTAATGCTCTCTATCATTTGGGTCAATTTCTTCTCTGCTTTAGCTATTCCTTGGGAGTCATTACACACTTTGAGAAGCTGCATTCTTGGCCTCTGAGGGACTACTTAGTGTACCCAAGTGATAGTTTAGAAAATGCTCCCTCAGGGGCTCTAGTGCATGGGTGGAGGCTGTGAATATGCTTCCTTTTCCTATGGAATTGTTTATCCAACAGGAAAAGTAAGCTTAATGTGCTCAGGATAAGCCTGGTAATTATCAAATATTTATTTAATGCATCTTGCTCTGTTTCAAATTCCTATACTACATCCCAGTTATCTCCACGTGGACAAACTCCATCCTTCTCCTCTTTTAGGATCTGAAAATTCTATCTTCCGCTTCTATTAGGAATTGAAGATTCTATCCTCCTTCTTTGTTAAGAATTGAAGATTCTACACAGTGACCCTCATATCTGATCAATTGGCATTTGATGATCCATATCATACTGCCATGTGTATCCCATTCCTCCCCCCATCAAGTCTAGGTCTGATGACAATAATAATATCAACTGTTATTGTTGTCTCTAGCAAGGACATCTTCATCTTTTACGTATTATTCACTATTACTTCCTTCTCCAAAAAATTCAGTCCTCACTTCCCCATTGGACAGTTTTTCTCATTAATATGCAAACTCCTTTCCAGGAGGAATTGTTTCACTCAGCAATTAGCCCAGCTCTTGGCATGTAGTAATCAAACAAATTCTGCCTTCATTAACTAATTAGTTGAGTTAAAAATTATCTTTTCTAGGCATTTTCCCCCAAATTCATGGTTATGATCTTTTTAAATTGATTTGAATTTTTTTCAGTTGACAAAAATCAATGTTCTCTCACTCATCACTTCCTCTACTTGAAAAAAAAAAAATAAAGCAAAAACAAAAGTCTCAAATTCACACTCAGGTGAGACAAATTCTTTCAATACCATGTCTATCTCAATGTATCAAAATTTTTAATCTACCATATATTATCCATATTTATTTATCTCTTACATTCTACACATATACTAGACATCTATTTATGAACATGAAAATATACGAGCGTGTATACATGCATACATGTTAAGAACCATGCCTAAGTGAAGGGGCAGGTCAGTTCTCCAAGAACTTCATAGCTGTGGATCATAACATCTGAAGGAGTTTCAAGTCAGCTTTGGCTGACACAAGTGTGGCTGTGTGTGACTGGGAATGAAATAAATTGGAGGCAGAGGGAAGAAAGAGAGGTTAGACAGTGCAACAGCCTCTCAGTCTCTTTGTATCATCATCATCATCATCATCATCATCATCATCATCATCATCCTCCCATACGAAGAGATTCATTCTAAAGGTCTGAATTAGATGACCTTCAGCAGCCACTGGCAGGTACCTCTTGTATCACAATGGTTATGCATATAATTATTAACCTGGCAGAAGATGGGCGCTCTTTCATTATCTGTCCTTCTGAATTGTGGTCAATTATTGCATTTTAATCAGGGTTCTACATTATAATTTTGCCTTATTGGGTCCTTTTTATAAACATTTTTTCACTTCTCTAAATGACCCCTGAACAAGGGTTTTAATGCTGTTGAGATTAAATTGTAAGGAGAAATACCCCAATATTTATCATTTCCTTTCACTGGAGTACTTAGACTCATTCTATCTGGCTCCTTAAGAAAGAGTAATAAGTTATGATTGGGTGAAGGTCAAAATTAGATAGACAGGATATAATGAAAAGGATGATAGGATTAAGAATCAATGTAAGTAGGTTAGAATCCCAGTTCTCTTGTTTGTTACTTATGTGTCTTCAGGCATATCATTTAACTTTTGGAACTCGATTTCTTCTTCTTATAAAATTAGGGATTTGTCCTAGATAGACTCTCAGATCCATTCCAGTTCTGAATCTCATAAAAAACTTTATGATATTTAGAGCTGTTAAAAAATGAACTTACCTTTTTAGATAGAGAATTCCCTGACACTGGGAATAGTCATCCATACAACAGAATTGTGGCCTAATTAATAAAATTTAACATTTGTGAAATAATTTAATATTACCAGTGAGCTTTCAATGGAACAACCCTACATGATATATCTTTGAAGTGTTGTAATTCATCTTGTTAATAGGTGAGGAATCTGAATATCAAATTGCTGTGTGATTTGAAGCCAGAACTTATGGACAAACCCTGATCATATGGATTCAAGTTTTGTGGGATTCCCACTATACTATATTGGGTAAACTTAGTAATTTTTAAAATCACAAAATCAAAATAATCTAACTATGGAGATGTCTGGCAACCCCCACTAAGAGAAAAAAAAAGAAATCCCATTACAAAATACTTGACAAGTGGTTATTTAGTCTCTGATTGAAGATATTCAATGAGGTCATTATCTCCAAAAAAGCTTATTCTACTTTGGGACAGTGTTGATGTTTTAGTATTTTTTTTTTCAATTAAAGCTTTTTATTTTCAAAACATACTCATGGATAATTTTTCAACATTGATCCTTGCAAAACCTTGTGTTCCAATTCTCTCTCCTTCCACCTATCTCTTCTTCTAGGTGGCAAGTAATCCAATATATCCAATATCCAATATATTAAACATGGTAAAATATATATGTTAAATCCATTACATACATATATATTCATACAATTATCTTGCTACACAAGAAAAACCAGACTAAAAAGTGAAAGAAAATAAAATGCAAACAAACAACAACAAAAAGAGTGAAAATACTATGCTGTGATTCACACTCAGTTCCCACAGTCCTCTCTCTGGGTGCAAATGGCTTTCTTCATCAAAAGATCATTGGAACTGGCTTGAATCACTTCACTGTTGAAAAGAGACATCCATAATACAGAGAGGCTTGGAGAGACTTACATGAACTGATGCTGAGTGAAATGAGCAGAACCAGGAGCTCCCTATACACCTCAACAATGATACTGTATGAAGACATATTCTGATTGAAGTAGATATCTTCAACATAAAGAAAATCCAATTAAGTTCCAGTTGATCAATGATGGACAGAAACAGCTACACCCAGAGAAGGAACACTAGGAATTGAGTGTAAAATGCTTGCACTATTGTATTTCTACCCAGGTTACTTATACCTTCGGAATCTAATTCTTACCAGGCAACAAGAAATTTGGTTTTATACACATATATTGTATCAAGGATATACTGTAACACATTTAATATGTATGGGATTGCCTGTCATCTAGGAGAGAGAGTAGAGGGAGAGAGGGAGGGAGGGGAAAATTTGGAAAAATGAATACAAGGGATAATCTTGTAAAAAAATTACCCATGCATATGTACTGTCAAAAAATTATAAAATTAATTAAAAAAAGAAAAGAGCCACATCCATCAGAATTGTTCATTATATAATCTTCTTGTTGCCATGTACAACAATCTCTTTGTTCTGTTGATTTTACTTTGCACCAATTCATGTAAGTCTCTCCAGACCTCCCTGAAATCATCCTGCTGATTGTTTCTTATAGAACAATAATATTCCATAATATTCATATACCATATACCATTCTTCAACTGATAGGCATCCACTCAGTTTCCAGTTTCTGGACACTACAAAAAGGTCTGCCACAAATATTTTTGCACATGTGGGTCCCTTTTCCTCCTTTAAGATCTCTTTGAGTATAAGCCCAGTAGAAACATTGCTAGATCAATGGGTATGCACAGTTCCATAGCTCTTTGGGACTAGTTTCAAATTGTTTTCCATTATGGTTGGATCAGTTCACAACCCCACCAACAATGTATTGGTGTCCCAATTTTCCCACATCTTCTCCAGATGTTTAAGTGTTTTAAGAATACTATTTGCCTTCAAGATGTAAGATATTAGAACTTTTTTTTTTATATAATCTCTTTAAAATGCTATCTTTGCTGTCTTCTTTTTTTGTGTGATTTTTAATGGGTTTCAGGTAATTACATGATTCTTAAATTTATTTCCTTTTATTTTTAAGGTCAGTTGTTCCTAGAAAATATTTCCTATCTTTATTTTTCAGTATTTTCTTTGTTTTGTTATTTTTTTAATAAAAAATTTTCAGTTCCAAATTATTCCTTTTTTTCTTATCCCTCTCCCACCCTTTGGGAAGGCAAGGAATATGAAACCAATTTTCTAGACGAAAGCATATTAAAAACATTTTATGTTCAAAAGAACAAAAAGCAAGAAAAAATTGAATACAAAAGAAAATATATTTTAATCCATTCTCAGAGTCCATCTCAGTTATCTTTTCAGAAGTCAATAGTTATCCAAAATCATTATATGAGTTCATAGTACCACTGCTAGTGTATTGCTGTGCCCATTTTTCCACATTTCCTCCAGTATTAGACATTCTTATTTCTTTTCTATAATGTTCTTCACAATGACTATTACACCTCATGGACTACTCTAACCTGGTAGTTCCCCTTTGAGCTACTCTTAATGCCCGTCCGTCGACGGCACAGCTAGGCCACACTTACCCATCTTCGGGCACCAACCCGGATCCCATAGAGACAGACCACCATTAGGTAGGGGTGAAGCAAGAGAGAATTTTATTCTGAAATAGCACATATTTATACCCCACTGATGATATGGGGGAAGGGGGAAGTCCTCTAGGAACCTGGCATAATGGGATTGGCCCGAGAACAAAGGGGGAGGCGTGCTAGGCTTTGAGAGTACTAAGGAGGGAGGCGTGGTACCTGGAATCAGACACTGCCTCATGGGGCTGTGCCCCACCTCCACATAGGACTCGCCTGTGCCTCAGAACCTCTAGTCCCTCAGGTCCTCCCACATGCCTTGAACTGCATTCCTTGCTTCTAGAGGCTTTTTAACCCTTACAGTGACAGTTGATATGGCACCTCACAGTTGTTTTAATATTTATTAGCAATTTAGAATATTTTTATGTGATTATTGATAGATTTGATTACTTTTCCAGAAAACTGTTTGCTAATATCATTTGCCCATATATCAATTGAAGAATGGTTCAATTGTTTAAAATATACATATAAATTTGGTTCAGTTCTCTATATATTTTAGAAATGAGACATTAATAAGAGAAAATTTTATAAAACATTTTTCTTAGTTTCTTGAGAAAATGAAGCTTTCTTTTTTCTGATTTTGATTCCCATTTCCTGAAAGTTTCCTTTTAATTTTGACCACCTTGTTTTGTTTATACATATTATCCATATTATCTTTTGAGATCCTCTCTATTTCTTATTTGGTCATGAACTATTTCCATTTTCATAGATCTGACAGGTAATGTTTGCCATGTTCTTCTAATTTGCACATAATATCCTGTATATCTTAATCATACATCTATTCTGAGATTATCTTATTATATGATATGAAATATTGGTCTATGACTATAATGTTTTTCAGATTTCTTAATACTTTGTCAAATAGTGAGTTTTTGTTGAACAACTTAGATCTCTGGGGCTATCAAATACTAATGTGGTCATTTCCTTTTGTGTATGGTATGCCTAATCTATTTCATTAGTCAACTATTTTCTTTCTCATCAAGAATCACTTATTTTGATAACTCATTTTTAATTGTTTCAGACCTAGTACTGCTAGATTACCTACCTTAACTTTTTATTTTCATTGATGCCCTGATATTCTTGACGTTTTATTCATCCAGAAGAATTTTAATATTTTTTTCTGGCTGTATAAAATAATTGTTTAGGAATCTGATTAGTATAGAATTAAATAAATGAATTAACTTAGGGTCAATTTTTGTTTTTGTCATATTGTCATATGAGCTATCCAAGAACAATAGATATATCTCCAGTTGTTAAGCTTTGTCTTTATTTTTGTAAAAAGTATTTTGTAATTTTGTTCATATATTCTCTGGGTTTATTTCATTGGAAAGATTCCCAAGTATTTTATAATGTTTTAAAAGGGATGTTTTTTCTATCTCTTCCTGCTGGATTTTGTTAGCAATATATAGAAATGTTGATGACTTGTTGTGTTGATGATTTTACACTTGTGTGTATAAAATGAGTTTATTTTTATTTTATACATTTTGGATAGCTAGGTAGGGGATAAACTGTGGGCTTCAAGATAGAAAGACTCAATTCCCTCAGTCAAATCTGGCCTTTAACATTTACTAGCTCTGTTACTCTAGATGGGTTACTTTGTGTGCTTAAGTTCATCATTTGTTAAGGGGAGTGGGGGGAAGGGAAGACCTACAGAAGGAAATGGCAAAGCAGTTCAACATTTTTCCATTTTTTTGTCCATTTATTTAGATTATTTTTATTTTTTTGTTACATAGTTGGGCAATATAGATCCTAAGAAATATTTTAAAATCCATTGAAAACCTTCACTCTTTCTATTTTTGAGAATGGTAATTTGGTTTTCTTAAAAAAAATAAGTTTTCTGATGCTTTGTCAATTTCATATTTTGTTAAAAATGATTAATAATTTTATGTATTATCTCAATGATTTTTTTTACTTTCAATTTTTTTGCTCTCTTCTTTGATTTCAGTAGTTCTGTTTTGGAATTTGGTTGAGGATATATACGTATTTTATTTGTATGTCCAATTCAGTGATCTGCTCTTTTTCCCTTTTATTGCTATAAACATTTGGAGACATATTATCTTTTAAATAGTGCTTTGATTGCATCTCATAAATGTTGATATGTTATTTAATTAATTATATTTAATGAAATTATTGTTTCTCTGATTTGTTCTTTGACCCTCTTATTCTTTAGAAGTAAAATTATTTAGGGCAGTTAGGTGGTGCAGTGGATAGAGCACCAACCCTGAAGTCAGGAGGACCTGAGTTTGAATTGGTCTCAGACATTTCCTATCTATCTATGTGACCCTGGGAAAGTCACTTAACCCCAATTGCCTCAGGAAAAAAAAAAAGGAAAATAAAAGAAAAAAAGAAATAAACTAATTTCCAATTATTTTTTTCATCTATGATTTTAAGGCCTTTTCTCAAATTATTCTTAAATAATTGTCCAAAAAAAGGGCATTTAATATTCTGCTTTTCTGAATTGGTTTGTGAGCTTTTTACATTACAACATATGATTAATTTGTTTGTGAAAGTTTTATATAATCTAAGAAAAAATTACATTCCTTCTATTGCCATTCAACATTCTTCAGAAATGTGTCACATATAATATTTTATAAATTCTATTCATCTCAACTTTTCCTTATTTTATTTAGATTTATCTAGTTGTGAGAAGGCAAATTGAGTTCCCTTAATAGTATAGTTTTATGGGGGCAGTTAGGGGCACAGTGGATAGAGCACTAGCCCTGAAGTTAAAAGGACATCAGTTCAAATCTGGCCTCAGACACTTAACATTTCCTAGCTGTGTGGCAGGCTGGGCAAGTCACTTAACCCCAATTGCCTCAAGGAAAAAAAAAAAAAAGAAAAAAAAAGTATAGTTTTACTATTTTCTCCTGTAACTCATTTAACTTTTCTTTTAAGATTTAGATGATACTTAATTTCATGCATATATTTTCATTATTTCATTATCTGTGATGTCTGATGAGGGCATGGCCCCCTTTAAGATTCCTTTTCTGATCTCCAACTTCCTTTGGGACTGACCTTTGATTTACAAGATCTGGTCAAAACCCTTTTGTATTCCAAGGGGAGAGATCCAGATCTGAGTCAGTTTGGGCTGTACCCAGCCCCCATTCTAATGATCTGCTCAGGTAGCCCAACCCCCACCTGGTGGGTTCTGGACCTCGAGGAATCAACCTGGGTTCCACCCGTATGCCCCTTTTAAGTATAAAAGAGCCAGGCTGGAGTTCTCTCTTTGCAGGAGCCCTACTCCCCCAAACATGGTATCCTTCTGGCCATATAAGGGTTCCTGCCCGCCCAGCGATCACCTCTGGCCCTGGAGTCTTTCTACCTTCAACCTTACTTCCAAACCCTACAATAAACCTCTTTTATCAATCTAGTTTTTCGGGCCTGTAAATTCATTTACAGAGGACTCTCGCCACCACTATAACTCATTTAACTTTGTATCCTTGCACCGAATCCAAAGGGGTTGCAGGGGAGTTCCATTTGACTCCCTGTACCCCAAACCTGCCACTAGACCTCAATTAATCCTAATTTTATTTAGATATCCCTTAGCTAGACCTCAACATTTGGTTATGCCTCATCAATGTCTTTTTTCAAGAATTGTAGAATTTGGACTAACTTTTTGAATTAGTCTTATTTTTGCTCTTGTTTTATCTAAGTTCATATTTGTTATCCTATTTTTTTTGTTTTTATTTCAGATGAAACATAATAGATTCTGCTCCAGCTTCTTATTTTAACTCCATCTTTCTGTTTCAAGAGTCTCTTGTAAATGACTTATTGTTAGAGTCTAGATTCTAATTTATTCTGCTATCTGCTTCCATTTTATGAGTGAAATCAAATCCCATTTGCTTTCACAATTAAATTCCACTCCATTCTATCATCTATTTTTCATCATCTTTAACTGTATCCTTTTCTTAGTTTATTTTTTAATTTTTGATCACTGTCTTCCTTAATCTACTCTTGCCACTGTTTTTTTTTCTATCCCCTTCCTCTTCTATTTTATTAAGTAAAACAAGAATTTCCATGTTCAACTGCATGTCCAAGTACATTAAACACATATACGTGTACATGTGTACTCACACAGACACTGACACATGTGTATGCACATATATACTCAGACTTATCATCTTTCTTTCATATACTCATGTGTATGTACATTTTTTCTTTGAAGTGGTTCAGATTAAAATGAATTTAGAAGATTGTCTCCTTTTCTCTGCATTTTCCCCTCCACTATAAAAACTCTTCTTTGTATGCTTCTTTTAAGTGAAATATTTTCCCCTAGTTTTCTTTTTCTTCCTTCTCCAATTCCCTCCTTTCTTAGCATTCCATACTTTTTTTAATTTCTTTATAACGCAATCAACTCACACTCATATGTTCTGTTTATGTAGAGTCCTGCTAACTGCCCTAATAATGCTAAAGTTCTTAGGAGTTACATAGAAAATCTTCTCATAAAGGAATGTAAACCATTTAACTTTATTAAGTCCCTTATCTTTTTGCTTTCATATTTACCATATTATGCTTCTCTTCATTCTTGTGTTTGAATGATAAATTTTCTATTCAGCTCTTGTCTTTTTATCAGGAATACTTGCAAATACTCAATTTTTATTTAATGTTTATTTTTCCCTTGTATAATTATATTCAGCTTTGATGGTTAGGTTATTCTTGGTTGTAATCCTAGCTCCTTTGCCTTCTGGCACTTTATATTATAAGTCCTCTTCTTTGTATGTGGTAGCTGTTGAATATTCTGTGATCCTGGTAGTTCCATGGGATTTCAATGGCTTTTGTCTCTTTATATTGCCTCCTTCACTTGGAAACACTTGAATTTAACTACAATATTTTGGAGAATTTTTCATCTTGTGATGAAAAGGAGCCTAGTAGTAGATTCTTTAAATTTTTTACTTAACACCTTTAGTTCTGTCATATTTGTGCAGTTTTTATCTCTACAACTTCTTAAAACATGATGTCTAAGTTCTTTTTTTAATCATGGGTTTTTAATAGTCTAATACCACTTAAGTCATCTCTCTTAAAAATATTTTCCATGTCAGTTTTTTACCTAGTGAATTATTTCACATTTTTTCTATTAGTGTTTTGACGTTTAAAAATTGTTTCTTATTAGGTCATGGAGTAATTAACTTATATTTGATCAATTGTAATTTTTAAGAAGTTGTTTTTTTCACATTGGGATTTTTATCTCTTTAACAAGCTGCTAATTTTCTTTCACAATTTTCTTATATTGGTCTCATTTCTTCTGCCAAATTTTCCTCTATCTCTCTTATGATTTTAACATATATTTTGCTTTTTTTCCTTAGCTCTTCTGGGAATTGTTATTGGTCTTTTCTCCAAATTGCATTTTTCTTCAAAGCTTTGTTTATAGGGATTTCTAAGTGTTGTCATTTGTATTTGTGTCTTGAGTTTCCCTGGTTCCATATTTTTGTTAGAGTCAGTTTTTGTTATTGTTGTTGTGTATTTTTTCCAAACATTTATTGACTTTTACTTTTTGTTAGAGTTGAATTCTTCCCACCTCTGAGGAGAGAATAGTTAGCCAGAACTTCTGTGTCTTGATCTAAGAGTCTATAGGTTTTCAGTGCTTCTAAGGTAGTGTGATTTATGAGAGGTATGGTCACTATCCTCCTGCTCTATGTTCTGGTCCTTATTAGGGGAAGTGCCTCTTCTTTCTTGCAACTACAGACTGTGTCTGTTTCTTTTATTTCTGGAACTGCAACCCAGACCTAGATAAATGACAAAGAAGATATACCCTAAATGATACCCTGCCCCTCATGAATGGTTTGCACAGGGGTTTTATTTGATATTTTTTTCTGACTAAAAGTTTAGTTTTCTCTTTGCTCTCAGTGTAGCCATTATATGGTTGCTTAGGCCAGGAATGCTGTCACTGCCTTTGGGCTCCATTGTCTTTCACATATGCTTCTGGTCATTTCTCAATCCAGTGTCAAAAGACAGACATATCTTTTTTGTTTTCCTAAGCTATCCTGAAATGATAAAGTGAGATAAAATATATATTTTTTGTTATCTTACTGAAAATTTGATTTGAGATTTTTTTTAGAAGTTGTTTAGAAATTTGAGTCAGGAGAAATCAGCAGAAATATTCAATCTTTTTTTTTTTTTGCCATCTTAACTTTATACCTATTTTACTGTTTCTTGATGTCTTATGTATTAATTAACTTCCATTTAGTGAATTCTTATTTTTAAAGAATGAATAAAGACAATATTAGCATAAAATACAAGGATAAGAAGGAGGGAAGGAGGCTGGAAGAATGAGAAAACAACCCCCTCCCCCCAAAAGGAAATATTTAAAAGCAGAGTCTCAAAGAAAAAATCAGTTTGGAAACAAGCTCAAAAATAATTATTAAGGACTCGAAAATAGGAATAAAAAGCAAAAAGACAAAAAAACAAAAAACAAATAAGAGGAGTAGAGGAAAAAATAGAAAAGAACTATACAAAAAACAAAAAAAGTTTTAAAAATAAAATTAGTAACTTTGTGAAAAAGGTACAAGAACTGTTGAAAAACTATTTAAAAATAAGAATTCACTAAATGTCTGGTATGATTGTCTGATTTTATATCTTTATGCTGTTACATGTAAGTTTTAAGTGTTGTTAAAGAGGTATGATCCATGGAAAAGCCTATTTACTTCTCTCTTGGTCTAATTTTTGTAAATTCTTGATGTGATTGATGTATGTTGGATTTATATGGTTGAGATTTTGAATTCTACTGATAGACTCTTCTCATTCTTAGCCTATTAGGAGTTTCTGCAGTTTCAGATCAACTGAACAGTTGACACCACCTTGGTTTTGATCCCTTACCCTGCTTTATTTTATTGCAGGCTTATGTATGGAGTTAATGGTCATAATTGAGCTTGACTCTATTTTTGGACTGAGATTCAAATAACTTTGTTTATTACTCAGTATACAGCAAGGGCTTCTCTATCATGAATATTATTGCTCTTCTTTTCTCTGGATATATAATCTGGGATTGAGTGAGGATGACAAGAGCTGTTCTCAGGACTGGTTCAAGATCCCTGAGATCTCTAGCCATTCCAGTATTTCCATTTCTGGTGTTTAGTCAGAGCACCATTACTGTGCTTCACTGCTAAAATGCTCCTTACTGCTCTCCCTGTTGCTATTATCCTTCTGACTTGCAACTACCCTAGTGCATAGACTTCTATATCTACACCTCTAAGCTATTGTGGGTTGGAAAATTACTTCCTTTGCTTGGCTTTTTAGATTATAATTTATCTCTAACATTTTTAGGTTATTGTGGAGGAAGATATTTTGGGTGAACTGAACAAAAATTCTAATTCAGATTCTCATGCTGCCATCTTGTCTCCATCCAATTCTAATACATACAGAAGCATTTCTTAGCCAAACTTCTTAGCCACATAGATCCTAAGATTTTGCAAATCTTTATTTTTATATTTTATCCTGCAGATGTATAGGAGATATTTAATTATTATATGTACATATATATATATATATGTATACACAATACACATATATGTATATGTATATAAATGTATATGTGTGTATATGTATTTATATGTATGTGCATGTCTGTGTGTATATCATAAGTTCTGAAAGGTATTTTATGTGACTAAATGGAAATTTTCCTTAAAATTATATTGTAAAGTCAGTGCCACTGTCACATAAGTTTTACATAGGAGGAAAATGAGGGAAAGAGAAACTCAGTGTTTTTTTTCCCATGGTCTCACAGCTTTTAGATGTCTTAGCAGGATTTACCAGTGTTTTTATTTTTATTTCTTTGGTTCCAAGTCAAACTCTGCAGCTAATGTTCCATGCTGGCTCTCATGCTTTTCCATGGCAATTTTATCTGCTTAGAATGGAAGATGAATATGGCAACAAAGGCTAACAGAATCAGTCTGATTTGCTTGGTTAGGGTCTAAGAATTATGAGGAATAAATAAGAATAAATAAATAAAAAGACAGGTCAGTCTTTGAGGGAACATTTATTTGAATAAAATGTTTGAATACTAAAGGATCTCCAAAGTTCCATGTTGATCCATTTTGAATGCCCAATTCATGAACTTCAGCTGGCACTAACAAAACTGAGGTGGTCTAGTCTTAGCTCAACAGCTATGTCTAAGTGGTACATAGGAAGATGCTAGCACAGGACCGACCAACATGACATGTCCTCATCATAGTAGGTGCTGTATGAGTAAAAGTAGAAAAAACACAAAATGTGCAAAGTGAGAAAAGCCATCCCCAATATTCACATAGACTATTTGTGTCTAACCTGTGGCGGAATATTCTAAGCTCATATTGGTCTGATCAGCCACCATCAAACACATTAACTTGACTCTAACATAGTGATGTCATTTTTTGATCCTTTATGAGAACAGAGGAAAACAAGAAAATAAGAAGTCAGAAAGATTTGGGTTTAAATTCTCTTTCAGGCACTTGTTATCTACTTGACCTTGGGCAAATAACTTCACCTCTGCCAGTTTCTTTTGTCACACTTTTAAATGGGAGTAATAATATCACCTATCTTCTAGGATTATTATGAAAGTAAAATATTTGTGGAGTCCCTTGTAAATTTCAAAGCTCTAAATAAATGCCAGTTATCATTAATCTTAGGCAATTAGTTTGTCTCTTATTTTTCCACTTGCAAGATAGGGCACATTAGGCAAATAGATGCTCTCTAAGGTTTTGGAGATCTCACAAGATAGGGTTTAAAAGGGAAAAAAAAACACATTAGTATCTCATTTTTGTATAAAGGTGACCTTGATTCTTGAAAGTTATGTCAACAGAATAAAAACTCTTGCAGGTCCTGTTATAGTGGAATTACTTCAGTAATGGTTCTGATGGCAGTCTCTTCCTCTCAGCCAAGTACCTCCAAATCAAGGGTTTTAAAGAAGCAAAGAGTCTAAAACATTCCTTTAACATGAATACATGGACAGAACTGGAAGCAAGGCAACTCAAATTGGTAGTACAGTGTAGAAAAAAAATAAAAGATACAAGAGAGATCCTGGAAATGACTAGTAATTCTCTAGGTTAGAAGACTTCTAAAATTTGCTCCTTTTCCAGAGTCCTATATTTTATGGTTTAAGTGCAGGAAGTCAGCATGGAAATAATATTGACCATAGAGGCAGAAGATCTAGGTTGAAGTTATGGAATAACTTATAATCTTAAACATGTCACTAAAGCCTCAGTTTCTTTATTTGGAAAATGGAAAAAAATATGTGAAAATGTCCTATAATACAGAGTAAATGAATATTAATAATTTTTGCAAAATTATAATATGTTCTCTGTGTAAGAATTATTATTATCATGACTTGACTTCATTTTGCCTGGGGTAAATACTTATATAACTCATTTTCAGTCCAATCCAAAAAAAACAAAACAACATATTTTAAGTGTTTACTATGTGCCAGGCACTGTGCTAAGTGCTGAGGGTACAATTAATAAAATAAAGGATAGTCTTGTTCTCAAAGAATGTATAATGAGTCCTCTCTCACTTAAATCTAATTAATTTGCATGTTATGACATCACATCTCTGATGTCATGGTTTTCTTTGAGAATGAAGGACAAACAACAGCAATCTCAAATGGAGACAATACACAAAGAGAGACAGGAAAGTTGGTAGGGCAAAGGGGATGGTGGGACACCTAGAAGCATCACTTTCTGTGAAGTTGAAACCAGGCAAAGCAATAGATGCAAAGTGAAGCTAATTAAGAATTTGTCTTCTGGTCCTCTATAAAAGAAAGGCAAATCAGAGGGGAGAGAATCTTCAGGAAAAAGAGTGTCAATAAAGTGTCCAATTAGCATCATGATGGTGAGTTTAAAATACTGAGCTTCTCTTTGGAAGGACATCTTGTTCCATGAAGGTGAAACCAGGCAGAGAAGCAGATGCAAAATGATGTGACTCTTTGACACAAGAAAACATTTCTCACATCCCTCTTCTTTGACTTTTTTTTTTGTTGTTGTTCATAGCTCTACCATACATTTCCAAAAGTAAAAGCATCTGATGAAGTGGTGTTCCAATACCCCTGTCCTTTGACAACTGTACTTTCAGAATTGTCTGATAATTTCAAATCTCACTTCTGAAGCTTAATAACTGTCACTAAAGGCAATGGATTTCAATCCCTAGAGCCTCAGTTTTTCCATATCTGTAAGTGAGGATGCTGGATTAGCTAGCTCCTGAGGTCTCTAATTGGTCTAGATCTAGGATACTATAATAATGATGGTACAAATACAATATTTCTGCCAATGGATAATCTACTAGAAATATTGGTAGGGAAAAATAAGAGAGATAACAAAAGTCTGATGTCTGCAAAGCATAGTATGCTTTTCTTAGGTAGAATATATAACTTGTTGCTATTCAAGTTTGTCCTAGAAGATTCACCTTTCTTATTTAGTATCCCTTTCCTCCTTCCTGATTCCTCTTGAGTTAGTTTCAATGGACACCATTCTCAGTTATTATATTGAGCCATTCAGTCTCTTTTTCTGGAAGCTGGGAGTGTGGGAGTGAGCTTCACTGACATTATTCAAACATATAATCAAATATTAAAGAAATCATTTCCTTAAGTCAGAGCTATTCCATATCAGTTCCTGGCCAGCATGATCCACCCCTTAGTATCTCAGTAAACTATGAATAATTATTCATTCCAGTGGTGACATGGAAGGAAAAAAAAAATCTAAGAACAAATGCTGCATCTGAAAGAGTGGGCCCAGAAGGAAAAAAGCTAATCTTCCCAGTATAACTCTGGATACAAATAAACATTTCATTTTCCTTGTGGTAGAAATGAGTGTACTAAGGTGATACACTCAGGTTGCCTGGGCAATTGTCTAGCTCAGAATTCACACCTTTGGTTTGGGCCTTTAAGGGGAGTGGTAAAACCTTTGGACTTCTGAAGAGGACTTTACATATTTAAAGGAGTTTACACCTTTAAAAGGAGCAAGATCATTGACTGTGGGAGTTCTCACAGGCCCCATTGAGTTCTCACAAGCCTATTCTCTGAGGATAAAAGAGGCAGCATTGAGTCTGGAGAGTCAGTCTGGCTGGGAGAGTGAATTGAGATGATAGTCTGGAAGGATAACTTAGAGATGACCGGACCTTCACATTTTGGAGCCCAATGTGGGGTAAGGACTTATTCTGAGCCCTTCAGAGGGAGCTAGCCCGGACCTTCACATACTAAAGCTGGTTTTAGGCCACTTCTTGGGGGTCTTCAATGTTATACTTAGGTGGAGAGTGTGGAGAGTAATTAAAAATTACAATGACATCTTAAGCAATTAAAAATATAGTTTTCTCTAGTTGGCATCCAGCCCTTTTCTTGTTACTTTACTCCATAAAATATATTAGGTAGTGCGTTTGTGCTTTTGTATCTAAGTTAAAAAGACTCACCTTTATGAGTTCAAATCTGACCTCTAGATACTTAATAGCTGAGTAATTCTGGGCAATCCTGTTTGCCTCAGTTCCCTCATCTGTAAAATGATCTGGGGAAGGAAATGGCAAATCGCTCTAGTATCTTTGCTAAGAAAAGCCCAAATAAGGTCACAAAAAATAAAACCTGACAAAAACAATTTAACAACAATGTACCTGTGCAAAGAGCTGGCATTCATATCAGTTCTCATCAGCCCCAATAAAGTACAAGACCTTTCCAACCCTTTATCTCCAATCCTGAGGGTAACTGTCTCTCACATCTTTAATTTATACAGAGACAAAATTGACTGATAACAAGTGAAAGTATGACTTCACCTTTTGTTCAGTCATTTCAGTTAGGTCAGGCTTTTTGTGGTCTTTTTTAAGGTTTGCTTGGCAAAGATACTACTTTGTCGTTTCCTTTTCCAGTTCATTTTTCAAATGAGTTATTGGAAAGAACAAGGTTAAGTGACTGTCTGACCTATGTTCTCATAGGTGGCAAATGTCTGAAACCAGATTTTGAATTTAGGTCTTCTTGATTTCAGGCTCAGTGCCCCATCCACTGAGGTACATAATTTGCCTGTCTCCAACTTCACCATTAGGTTTCTACTTTCCCATAGGGATCAGAGAAAACATAAAGAGATTATTCATTAAATGTATAAATTCAACCTTTGACTAGTGAGGGTCTTGGACTTCTCTGACACTACTGAAGCTTTAGACTCTCAGAGGAAACAATAAACATTAAAAGGAGAATTTTCAGGTCAATTTCAATAGATTTGTGATGGAGAGAGCCATATGCATCCAGAAAGAGGACTGTAGGTACTGAATGTGGATCACAACATTTTGTTTTCACATTTTTTTGTTGTTGTTTGCTTGCTTTTTATTTTATTTCTCATTTTTCCCATTTTGATTTGATTTTTCTTGTGCAGCATGATAAATGTGGAAATATGTATAAAAGAATTGCAATCTTTAACATATATTGGATTAATTGTTGTCTAGAGAGGGGTGGGGAGAAGGGAGAGAGGAAAACTTACAACACAAGGTTTTGCAAGGATAAATGTCGAAAGCTATCTTTGCATGTATTTTGAAAAGAAAAAAAGCTGTTATTAAAAAAGAAGAAAGAAAGAAAGAAAAAAAGAAGATAATTTCACCAAAGAGGAGGGAGGATTTCTACAAGCAATAGGCCCTAAAATAATTAGACCTGTAGTCAAGAAGACCAGACCTGAGTTCATGTCTCAGATACTAGATAAGTAACTTAACATATCTACATCTCAGAGTTTCTGAGCAAATACAAGTGTTTCTTACTCTTTAAGACAAAGTAGTTTAATTCAGTGGACTAGAAGGTCCCCTTTAGCACTAAATCTTTAATATTATAACTTTAAGACTATAATTAGGAACTCCAAATCTGATCAATAAGAACTGGGTATGTGAAAGGATGCAGGGAGAAAGATAATGCTGCATTCTTCTAGGAGAAAGGGGAAAGTAAAATAGAAAATGTTTAAGGTCTTGCTTTGTTTTTATAATCTACTCATCAATTCTCCAGTGAGCTAATCCAGACTGCTTTGGTCAGTAAGGCTGAGTCTTTGTCAAGGTTGACCATAATAGCTTTAATGATTGGGACAGAGGTTTCCCCCACAGGTATTGAGGAGTGCTTGGGAGTTAGGAATGCAAAGGAGACCTTTTCTCCTTACTAAAAATGATTTCCTTCAGGAGCTCCCTCACTCTGTATGCACAACAGGTCAATCCTCCCTAAGCCTCTCTCTGCAGAAAAAAGTCTGCTGAGACTATAATGGTGAAGTGGGATCTGGTGCAACAGAAGCTGAAACTTTCCTGTCAATAGAAGCAAATTTAATTTTCCAAAAAAGTAAAGTTTGATTCCCCTTCCAATGTCTTTGCCTAAGGGATGCCTTTGAGCATCTGATTTGTCTGCCCAAAGCCAAATTGTCTTGAAGGATTTCTCAGTTATCCTAGACTATCAGTCATTTTCTATATTCTGTCAGAACATATAATCTTGTGAGTTACCCAACTTCCTTTTCTTCTCACAGTTGGACACATATTGGCATTGAGAAGGATTAGGAAAGGAAGGTTTCTCACCCCTTTCTAGAAAATGTGTTTGTAGAAGGGATCGCCTTGAGCTATATAGAAGCAAAAAATCACAGAACTGTAAATTTGAAAGAACATCTGAACCTCTCTAAGGCATTCTTGAACAGTACCACAATCATCAAGTCTCTGCTTTAACACTTCCTCTGAATCGACTATTGTCTAAAATAATCTATCTCATCCCACCTTGGGGGAAAGAAAAAGGGGGGAGAGGAGAGAGAGAGAGAGAGAGAGAGAGAGAGAGAGAGAGAGAGAGAGAGAGAGAGAGAGAGAGAGAGAGAGAGAGACGAGAGAGAGAGAACCAAGCTCTGAATGGTGCATTAAAAAACAAAAGGACAAAGAAACAAAACCATTTTTGTGGTAACCTGACCTTATTTAGTGAAATGGGCTAGAATGTTCTGAATGCCTCACTAGTCAGAGAAAGAGCTTTATATCCTGATTCCAATTTATTATTGGTTGATTGTTTTACATCATTCTCTAGAAGGATCCAAATGACATCATTAGGTTGGGATCAATGTCCAACTTTGATTGATTAGTCTAATACAGACTTGGAAGACTCTACCACAACAGACCAGGCAGAGATAGTCCTTTTGAGTATTTGGAGGGATGATCTCTAAATTTACTCATCTCACATTTCTGTAAGTCTGCCTTGCTCATGTAGCACAAGACCTTCTTTAGTGATGGCATGCCATGCTACACAACTTTGTCATCATCTCCCATGTCACATAATTGATTCCAAAGTTTTTCAAAAAGATCTGGAGTGTCCTTGTATCACTTCTTCTGACCTCCATGTGAATGCTTACCCTGTGTGAGTTCTCCATAAAATAGTCTTTTAGGCAACTGTCTGCTTAGTGTTTGAACATGACCAACTCATTGGAGTTGTACTCTGTGGTTCGAATATTTGGCAGTTTAGTTTGAAAAAGGATCATGCTCATATATACTGTCAAAAAATTATGATTAAAAAATATAAAAAATAAAAAAGAGCATGCTGATGCCTTATCTTATCAGGTGATCTTCAGAATCTTCCCAAGACAATTCAAATGGAAGGGTTTCAGTTTCCTGGCATAGTACTGGTAGACTGTCCAGGTTTCACAAGCATACAAGAGTGAAATCAGCACAATGCTCTGTAGACCTTCAGTTTGGTAGTCAGTTTAATACCTCCTCTCTCCCATATTTTCCTTTGTAGCCTTCCAAACACTGAGCAACTTCTGGCAATATGTCTGTCAATCTTATAATCTATGTCTATGTCCCTGGAAAGTATGCTGCCAAAGTAAGTGAACATATCCACTACATTCAACATTTCTCAGTGATGAATGCTTTCCTTCTCAGAGAAGGAAATTTGAATCTAAGACAGCAGAGCACTTAAAGCTAATTACCTACTGAAGGGGTGATAATGGTTCTATAACAGTTACATGGAAAGGTGTGCATCTGTGGACTGTGAGAATCGAGCAGACTAAGTGATTGTCTAATTGAGAATGAATTAAGGGATTTCAAAAATGTACCCATCCATGTTCCTAACCCTAAATGCCCTTTCACTTGGTTCTTGGTGGTGAAGATTCTTTAATCAGATGGGAAAACCCCTCTACTATATCCTCTGAGATATGGTATCAAAGTAGAAATTCTCTTGGGAGAAGCCAAATGTTGAACTTGAAACTAAAGATGTAAAAGTATTTTAGTAAGTGCTTATTATATGTGAAACACTGTGCCATTATCTGGGAACTCAATAAGCATGTGATGCAATTGAAAGATTAGGTTTTGAATCTCTTCTCTTCTGCTTTCTAGCTGTAGAATATGAGGGACAGACACATGTTCTTTGATTATCAGCTTTCTCATGTTAAAAATAAAAGGTGTTGTCCATAAAATACCTTCTTTTAACTACCTCCAAGGTTGTTGTGATGATAAAAAGGTTTTTTAACTTTGATGTGGAATTAATTCAAAATCAAAACATTTTATTTGTATGGACTTTAGAGTTAAAATGACTGATAGGAGAATTTTTTCTTCAGATATTGTAGAGGGCTGGAACTCTGAAAAGGTGTATTTGAACTTAAGACAGCAGAGCATTTACGGCTAATTACCTACTCAAGGTGTGATAATGGTTCTATAAACTATAAACATATGGTCATGAGATGGCTCTCCTCACAATTGGTGCTTGCTGAATGTGGCTCTCTTAACAATTGGTGCTTGCTAAATGTATTGTGATGAAGTAATCAAAGGCAAGTATTGGAGGACTGAAGAAAAAGGGTCAGAACCTCTCTAACCCAACAAGCTAAGGTGAGAGGACTTCAGACTCCAGATTCTGGAGTCCAGGATTCATCTTTGACGAGCCATGTGGCAGTTTGCCTGTCTCCTTCACTTCTCCTCCTAAAATCCAAGGACTTTGATTAATCCTGACTCTGACTGATCCTGAGGCCCTCTAGAGAGCTAGTCTGGACATCGTAAAATATCAGAAGAGGTGTGAGCACTGGGAATCTGAAGGAAGGTAGAAAAGGGGGGTTGCGAGAAAGAAAATTTTAAAATAGGAAAGATAGGGAATTCTAATTGTACTGGAATATGAAGCCTTCTGAGGTCCAAAGCTATTATTGGAAGGGGTATGGATGAGGATGGGGAGACATGTGAGGCAATCAGAACCACCTGAAGGCTATTGAGATGGTCTAGGTATGAGTGATGAGATCTGTACCAGGGAGATGATTGTGTTATTATGGTCTTGGACTCTCCTGTGAAGGGTTGTATAACACACAACTGAGAAGTTCCTGTTTTCCCTTTACTGGATTTTCCCTTACCCTGAGTCTTACACATCTATTCACTGAGAACCGGGTCTGGCAGTGAATTCAAAAGCTGTCTCAAGGTCCCCGTTTTGTGGTTTCTTAAAGACTGTACTTGAAAAAACTACCATATGCATTTTCTCTTAATTTTTCATTAGGACAAACAGTAGTTCATTTAACTGAACCTCATGTGGCAATTGATTCATGGCACCATATTGCTGTTGTCTTCTCGACACTTTCCAGGTTATCTACATCCTTCCCAAATGCAGCATCAATGTAGACTATTTGATTTCCAGAAGAAACAGGTACAGAGGATTTGTTGTCTGTTTGCCTAAAAATCTATTTAGCATTTACTATGTGGCAGATAATGTTCTAAGTCTTGGGGTTTACAAAGAGAGTAGAGATTCTTGCAGAATCCTACTTGCTGATCTGCTGCAACAGATAAGACATCAGTGGATTTTTTCCCCCTGAGGCAATTGGGATTAAGTGACTTGCCCGGGGTTAGGAAGTATCAAGTGTCTGAGACCAGATTTGAACTCAGGTCTTCCCAACTTCAGGGCTTTTGCTCCATCCACCACACCATCTAGCTGCCCCAGACGTCAAACTTTTGAAAAAATGTCATTAGCAGGGCAGGTCAATTTAGGCTAGCAGCCAGTGATGAAGTTGCTCCCTCTAGGCCACCAGACACAGATCTGTTCTCAGCTTCCATTTTCCATTGCGTACATGGTAAGAAAAGTGGGGTTGATGGAGCTGAGACACTGTGAGGATTCATCATGGAGTGCTTCTCCCCCTTGGAGACACTAAACACAAGTGATTTGGTACAGCTAGTAACAAGGACTTGATGAGGCATGCCTTGGTGTTTGTATTGGCCCAAGAGAGCACATATATCATGGTTGAATGCTGTTGGGAAGGGGTGTTAGGGGTGGGGCCAGCTGGATTATGAACTAGGTACCATGCACTTGATGAAATATCTTCAGTGTAATCATCCAAATCCAATTCGAGGCATTTCTCCTACGGGTCATATATCTTTGGCATTTGCTGCCAGCAAGAAAAGGTACTTGTCTATGAGAAGGGAGACAGGCCTGTTTTATTTCTGCCAGGACCAGCTAAGCCCAAAGGAAGAGTAAACAGGTTCTTAGTTTATGCAACAGCTAAGTGGTCCAAGGAATCGAGTCAGGAAAGCTTGGGTTCAAATACACACTCGAATTCTAGCTGAGTCTCTAGGAAGGCAAAATTTTTCTTTGCCTTAATTTCCTTATCTGTAAAAAGGAGATAATAACAGAATCTTCTTCCCAAGATTGCCGTGAAGATTAAATGAGATAATATTTGTAAAGCACAGAGAACATATTAATCACTATATTAATGTTAGCTATTATTTGGTGATGCTATGTGAGGACCATTGCTGTAAAACTCCTTGTCATTTTCAACTTCCCCACTTCTTTGGCCAGAATCCAGGGAATTTCTTGTTAAGATGAAAATAACTTTGCAAAAGGGACACATTAAGGCAATAGTAGAGGGAATTAATAAGCATGATTATATAGTGGGTGAGAAAATAAATTGGCTTCAAATTCAGGATATTATGCATTCAAGTCTTATCTTTAGTACATATTGTGGGAAAAATATGGTGGCTTAGGCAACTTTCTAAGCTAATAAACTACAACATAAAGTCATTGGTCTGTTTTGGTCAAGCAAGATTCCCTACTTCAATTATTCAAATCACAGTTCACAATCAAAAATAAACTATTTACTTAATTTATCTAATTTTAAATATATCAACCAATCAACATATCTCTATCTATATTGCTATATATATATGTACATATGTGTGTATTATGTGCATATACATACATATATATATATATATATATATATATATATATATATACACACACACAAATATACACATGCACAATTTATTTGATAGAGGACTGATTTTGGAGTCAGCCAATCAATCATCAAACATTTATCAAGCATATACCTTGTGCCAGGTCCTAGTGATACAAAACAAACAAACAAACAAAAAACATGGAGACTTTGTACTTTTCTTAGAGGGAAAAAAATATTTCTATATAATGAGGCAGCAGGAGATGGAAATGGTGGAGAGAATGCTGAGTCTGAAGTTGATTGATTTCTCAATCCTTCTCAAAGAGGACCAAAATGACATCATTGTTTTATAGACCCATGATTATATTATGTTATAGACATCATTACATTATAGAATCATTATTGTGTTATGGAGTCATGATTATATTATGTTATAAATATCATTATGTTTATAGAGTCAACATTATGTTATGTTATAGACATTATTATGTTATTTAGAGTCATTATGTTAGAGTCAAGTTACAATGTGTCCCGACTGTAGCTGATCAGACCAGAGCAATGGGAGCTTGGAGTGCTCTGACACAGTTTCTATGAAATTTGGGGTAATTTCTCTAATTTTGTGCATCCAATGTTTCTCCGTAAGTGTGGACACCTTCCATGTGCCAATGGTGAGTGGAATTGACTTTTCAGAAGTTTTTGTACATTTTTTAGTTTCCTACCACCTCAGAGTAGGATCTCTGCCTGCCATGGTAATCAGACCAGCATTGGGTAAGCAGATAATTTTTAGGACACGTTTTCTTGCCTTCCTCCCATATACAGGCAAACAGTGATAGCTCAGATACTCAGGGAGCTGCCAAATTCTGCCGCTGCTTCCAATGAGATGAAGACCTTATAGCCTGGGCCACCTGGGTGCAGGTTATGACTACAGCTCCCAGAGTATCCCCACTTGCTGCTTCTTCACTGCTGGGTCCAGAGCAGAGACAGATTGACTTCAAATCTGGACTTAGATACTTAATAGCTCAGATACTTAAGCAAAGATATCGTTGCCTCAGTTTCCTCATCTGCAAAATAAGAATAATAATAGCACCAATCACTATGGGTTGCTGTAAGGACCAGATGAGTAACAGACTTGCTTTGAGTTGAATTGGTTCAAAAGGAGGATAGGTGGCTTGTCTAGAGTTGGGAGAAGGTGGAAAAGGAAGTATGAGGGTTTGAAGTTGTGCATGATTTTGTTATTGATACTTTCTTCTCCCAGCCAATCTTGGAACCCATTTTCTCACTCTCTGGTTGGCAAAACATCTCTTTATGTCAGGCTTTCTTCTCCTTGGGGTCAAGCCGGTATTTCCCAAGAAACCAAAGCCCCAATTTCGTGAACTATTGTGATAGCTAGATGAGTCTTAAGTTTCTCACTATGAAGAGGAAAGCAACCAGCCAATTAAGAAACATTTATTAAGTATATACTATATACTGGGCACTATATTAAGCTTTGGGAAAAGAAAAAAAAATGCAACAATCTCTATCTTCAAGGATTTTTCATTTTATTAGGGGAAACAATGTGTACATATAGATGAATACAAAATACACAGAGGAAAATGATGGAACCTCATCAAATGACAATATATATATATATATATATATATATATATGTTTTTGCTGGTACATACCTCTTGGGACCAGTCAGACCTATAAGCGGGCAAGGAAATGATGTTTTTATTCTGGTTTTGATTGGAGTTTCTTTCTTGCCAGAATTAAATGCTTTTGGTGTTTTTACTCATGTTTATGGTTTCTTGTATTGGCACACTGGGGCTATTCACAGTGAAAGGCACTATTGGAATTTTGTAATGAAGTCAATTTAGCAGTGGTAAATGGTTTGGCATCTTTTCTTTGGGAACGTCTAGAGGCCATTGCTTCAAACATGGAGACATGTCACTGAAAGTGTGATGTAGATGGAAAGGCTATGGATTTTGTGTGAAAAGATTATGGCTTCAGTTCCCAGTTTTACACCTTGATAGCTGGGTGACCATAGAGAAATCACTTAATCTCAGTTTCCTTATGATTAAAATGGAATAACAGTGGCTGAAGTACCTAACTCAAAAGATTGTTAATGTGTCCAAATGAAGTTTTGAATTGGAGTGCTTTAAAAATCTTAATCTTTAAATTTTTAAATAATCACTGTTATATATTAGCAACTATAGCATTTTTCTTTATGATATTTACAAGCTTCAAAATAATGGATAAAATGCTGAATTTCTGTTGGGATCAATATTCTCATCTGCATAATGAAGTTAATACTGCAAACCCCATTTGTATAGTGTTGATGTGAATCTCAAAAAATAGAATATAGATAGAGTTCTTTGTAGTTCTTAAAGTGCTTTCTGAATGTCAGGAATTCATTTCCCTGAAAGTGCAAATTTTTGGCTGTTTTCATGCTCTCCAGTCCCTTGTTGAGAGTTTTGAGCCATTTAAATAAATTTTTTCTGAAGGGATTAACAGTCACATCTGGTGAGGTAGGAAATATTTTGTATTAAAGCTTTTTATTTTCAAAACATATGAATAGATAATTTTCAGCATTCATCCTTGCAAAACCTCGTGCTCCATTTTTTCCGTCTCTTTCCCCCATTTCCTTCCCTAGATGGCAAGGAATCTAATATATGTTAAACTTGCAATTCTTCTACACATATTTCCATAATTATCATGCTGCATAAGAAAGATCAGGTCATAAAGGGGAAAAAATGAGAAGAAAAACAAAATGTAAGCAAATAACAACCAAAAGAATGAAAATACTATGTTGTGAACCCCAACTTTGTCCCACAGTCCTCTCTTTGAATGGAGATGACTGAAATAGGAAATAAAAAAAAAAAAAAAAAAAAAAAACAACCAAAAAAAAAAAAAAAAAAAAACCTTTGGTGTTCAAAAGAGAGTATAACCATAGAGAATGCTAGAAAATCAATTTAAAAACTACTAGAAACAATTCACAACCTTAGCAAAGTTGCCAGATACAAATCCACATAAATCATTAGCATTTTTAAATATTACCAACAAAGTTCAACAGCAAGGGATACAAAGAGAAATTCCATTTAAAATAATGGTTGATAGTATAAAATATTTGGGAATCTATCTGCCAAGACAAAATCAGGAACTATATGAACACAAGTATAAAACATTTCTACACAAATAAAGTCAGATCTTATCAACTGGAAAAATATCAAGTGCTCATGGATAGGCCGAGCAAACATAATAAAAATGAGAATACTACCTAAATGAATCTACTTATTCAGTGCCATATCAGTCAAACTCCCAATAAATTATTTTAAAGATCTAGAAAAAATAATAACAAAGTTCATCTGGAAGAACAAAAGGTCAAAAATTTCAAGGGAAGTAATGAAAAATGCAAATGAAAGTGGCCTAGCTGTGCCAGACCTAAAACTATATTATAAAGCAGCTGTAATCAAAAGCACTTTGTACTGGCTAAGAAATAGAGCAGTTGATCAGTGGAATAGGTTAAGTTCACAGGAAAAAATAGTCAATGATATAGTAATCTAGTGTTTGACAAACCCAAAGGCACTAGCTTTTGGGATAAGAACTCACTGTTGGATAAAAACTGCTCAGAAAATTGGAAACTAGTATGGCAGAAACTAGGCATTGATCCATACCTAACACCATATATCAAGATAAGGTCAAAATGGAGTCATGATTTAGCCATAAAGAATGATATTATAAGCAAATTAGAAGAACAAAGGATACTTTAACTCTTAAATCTGTAGAAAAGGAAGGAATTTGGATCACATGATAGCATCTTCATTCTTTTTGTTGTTGTTTGTTTGCATTTTATTTTCTTTTGCATTTTTCCCTTTTGCATCTGATTTTTCTTGTGCAAGATAATTATATAAATACATATGTATATATTAGATTTAACATACATGTTTTACCATGTTTAACATATATTGGATTACTTGCCATCTAGGGTAGGGGGTGGAGGGAAGGGTGGAGAATTGGAACACAGGGTTTTGTAAAAGTCAATGTTGAAAAATTATCCATATATATGTTTTGAAAATAAAAAGCTTTAACTTAAAAAAATAAAAAATAATAACAAAAGTGAGAATATCCAGTTTTCTTTTGTATGAATCTAAAGTCCCTGAAGGCATGTCACGTATATCTTATTTTATTTATATCTTCCATGATGCCTAACTGGATATTTCATGCAATTGCTTCATTCAGTATTGATGTGCAAAATTATTATTATCAGTCTTACCTGAGATAACCAATGGAAGCTTTATATGTATATGGAGTTTCATACAGCCACATAATTTTATATTTTAAGGTAACTCATCAGGCATTTGAATTCCCATGACAATATTTCAATTTTGGGGAAGGAGATGAAAAGAAAAAAATAAATAAAAAGTAAATAGTAAATAACAAAAGAAATCAAAGAAAAAGTAGACACTCATTAACATAATTTCTTCTATTATTATATATCTAGAAATGGTTGTTATATATTTAGAATGCTTCTTGATGTTCTTCTGGGCATATAACAATGTTCTGTTTTGTTTATTTTCCTTTTATGTCTCTTTTTTCTTTCTATTTTTCTTATTTTATGAAATAGAGTAAAAAAAGGTAGGGTTAGAAGAGAAAGGGAAAGGAAAACAAAATAAAAGGCTTAAATAAAACTTTTTGAAAGTCAAAACAAAACAAAACAAACACATTTGTGGTTTATCTGATCTGATTAAATATCTCCACTGAAAGGGAACTTAGTATCTTGGAAAGTAGTCCATTTAAATTTCAGATAGCTCAATTTATTGGGATTTTTTTACATCTCCTTTTGCCATTTGATTCAAGCTAAATGATGACTCTAGTTTATCACCATTCCTCTTACAATTCACCACTTCATCCAAAGATGACCCCTCCATCTCCTCAAAGCTATGTTTATTCCCTTGTATTTATTTTTACATGGTATAAATTTATGGCTCTTCATCATCTTTCTTTACATATTCATGGGCATTATATAAATAACAGATAAGAGTAATGACAGAATAACAGAGTAATGATGATGTGACAAAAACAATGTCTATACTGTTTCCTCAGGAAACAGGAAAACCAAGGTTCAGTGACTGTTCCATCACAAAGCCAAGAAGTTTTAGAAACTGGACTTCAATTCAAGTCTCCCTGATTTCAGGCCCAGCACACTATCCACTGTACCTTCTAGATGCCTAGCAATAATAATAACTGTCTAATATTTGTATAATGATTTGTACATTAAGAATTAAAAAGTGTTTTATAGATATTATCTCACTTTTTCTTCACAACAACTTTTTCTGGAAAATAGTATTATTTTCATTTTAGACAGAAGAAACTGAGGCTGACAGATTAGTAATTTTCCCAAGGTTACTCAGCTAGTAAGGTTCTGAACCTGAATTTGAACTCAGTTCTTTCTGACCCTAGATCTAACAATGTTTCTCCACTAGCTGTATCCATAAATGATAGCACCTGGAATTGAACTGAATGTTCCAGATATGGGCTGAGATCAGGGCAAGAGTACTATTATCCCTATATTTCTGAAAACTTTATGTATCTATTTTAATGTAGTTCAATAAATACGAATAATAAATTAGCTTCATTAATTGCCATCACATTATCTTGAATACATATAACTGTCCTTCCTAACTATTGTACTAGTAGTTAAATAGTAACTAGATAGCTCCACTATCTAGTTCTTTTGAATCTGAATTTTGGAAACCATGTTAAACTTTAGAATTATTAGAATTAGATTTCATTTTTATTTAAGTCCAATATTTTACCCTGCCAAAATAGTTTTAGATCATCTTTCTTTAATATTGTGTTATTCTCTTCCTCAGTTTTGTGACATCCTAAATTTTGAACACATATCCCATCTATACCTAAGTACATTATCTAAGTGAGAGAAGTCTTGAAGGCTTTTCCATTTTTATGATAATTCAAATGAAAATAAGAGGTCCTTCCAAATTCTCTAAAAAATGGAAGTTAAAAATCAATTTTAATGATTTGAATGCTATGTGTTTTATTAGTAGAGGCTGAAAATCACATATACTAAAGAGTTTATGAAATCATTCAATGTGTGTGTGTGTGTGTGTATGTATGTATGAGTCTGTATGTATATATGTGTGTGGAGATGGGTGTAAATGTCATTAGTAGAGTTGATCATGGGTTTGAAATATGTTTAAGGTAGGAATCATTGAAGTTAATGATTTCTCTTTCATTTCTGGCATATAACACACAGCTACATATCCATTAAATGAAGAATAAATATTATTTAATGAGTAGCTTAGAATGAAGAATAGAATGCTGCAAGGGAACATGATAGCTGTTTTGAAGCATTTGGCGAGCTATCAGAAAAGAGACATGTTAGATTTGTACTTTTTGGGCCCAGAAGTAAGAATGATTTACAATGATGGAAATTAGAAGAGTAGAACTTAGAAAATGTTAGGGAGGAAGAAAATTCTTTCTAACAATTACTGTAGAACTGCCAATAGTCCATTGAACTTCTCTAAGATGTGATGAAACCTCTTAGTTTCAAGCAAAGCAAAACTGAACAATTACTTGACAAAGAAGGTTTAGAGTGCATTCTTTTTTAATGTATGACTTGTACTAGATGGTCCCTGATATGACTTCCAAGTTTGATAGTCTATAATTCTATGTACAGTGCTTTAGTGACTGAATCAAACAAATGAGGTGTTATAGATATGACTGAATGAAGAATGAAGAGGAATTATCCAAGCTTTTGGCATATTTTCACTAATGTTTTTGTTTGTTAGTATATTTAGATGCTTGAGACCCAGCCATCACTAGGTGGAGCTTGACATAACATAAAATACTGGAGCCAGAACTTTAGAGATCATCTAGGGAAATATTCACATCTTATAGAAGACAAAATCAAAGTCTAGAAAGAGGGAGATAAATTTCCCTAGATCATACAACTACTTATTTGTAGAGGTGGAATGAGTACCCTGATCTCTTGACTTTTAATCTGTCTTATTTTCATTTTAATACAATGTGATTAATTATAAGAAATGTATAGCTTCTTTCTTTCTCCTCCCCCTCCCCTCTCTGTATATTTTTTTGTGTCTTCTTTGTTCTTCCTCACCAGCCTCACTCCATGACCATCACCATGCAACTAGATCCATACAACTAAAGTCCATTACTGACTCATTCCATTCCATGGTTATATTAGCCTTATCTAACCAAGAATCAGGCTACAATTTTATTTCCTGTTAATTCCTTACCATGACCTTTCCTATCCCACTTTTATTATCCCTTTATAAATTCTTACCCCAATAAATAATAAGCTTTCTGAACAAAAGAACTATCTTATTTACATTTGTATTTGTCATTAGTACTCATCACATATCTTGCTATATAGTAAATAATACCATAGTAAACACTCTAGTCTCCCTCCTTCCATCTGTCTCTTCTTCCCTTTTTCCTTCCTTTTTATCCCTCCTTCTTTCCTTCTTCCTTTCTTTCTCCTTCCTCCCTCCCTTCCTTTTTTCCTTCTTCCCTTTCTCCCTTTTTCCCCTCTCTCCTCTTTCCCCTCTCTCCTCCTTCCCTTCTCTCCTCCTTCCCCTCCTTTCTTTCTTCCTTCCCCTCCTCTTCCTTCCCTTCCTTACCATCCATCCTTCCTTCCTTCCTTCCTTCCTTCCTTCCTTCCTTCCTTCCTTCCTTCCTTCCTTCCTTCCTTCCTTCCTTCCTTCCTTCCCTCCCTCCTTCCTTCCTTCTCTCTTTCCCTCCCTCCCTCCTTCCCTTAATTCCTTCCAGATTGTCTGTTTGCTTGCATATCTACTTTCCTCTCATTTTTCTCTTCTTTGCAATTTGAAGGAACTTCTTTTTTTTCCCTCTCAATTACATTTAATTTCTTCTCTTATCTCCTAGTCTCATACCCTCTGGAAATCTAAAATAGAACATTGGAAAGAATGTTGGAATTAACAAGAAAAAATTTCTGGGCGTTTTATATTTCTTCACTGTGTGCTATTGCATTAGTCACTTAAAGTAAACTTTTCTATCTGTGAAACAGATTTAATAGCAAATGAAGTACCTATCTTATAATATGGTTTTGAGGATCAAATAATCCTTAGGAAGCTGATGTTAACTGGGATACAGTGGAACAGAAAAAAAATACAAATTTCCCTGAAGTTAAACCTACAATGTTCTATCAGGTATCTTTGTTTTTTTAAATTCAATTGTTTCTATTCTATTGAAAAACTGCAATTTCTATTAGTACTTTTAGAAATTTGGCATCCTCTTGTAAATCTAATTACCTCATCCTAGTTGTGATTCTATTTGTAAGGGAGAGGTCATAGTATCTCTGAGTCAGGGTAGTGGGGAGAACTGATTTACTTTTTTTTAGATCATGGAGGCTTCTGAGTTTGGGAAAAAATTGCTATTGTTGAAATATATTTAGGCTCCTGGCATATGGACAATTCAGGTAAACGTTGAAACTTTGCGGTCTTTAAGGGGAAATCAACTGTCAAATTCCAGTGCACTCTCTGTAGAATAATTTATGAATCCTAGGGCATACAGGCTAATGAGATGTAAAATTGATAAGCACCTGGATATGCAAGGATAAAACTCAGGAACAAGCTTAAATATTTATCATTGATGAGAGAGTTAGATGGCATAATTATTTTGTTCAGATTTCTAGTTTTAACCAGATGTCTCTGATGCTCACCCAAATTGGTATAATGACATCCTGAAGCAAAGCTTTCACTGCAGCAGTTTTAAATTGCCTACTTTCTCCCTCTCTGTGGTGCCAGAATGAATCCTTACATCCTGGTATCTACAGAAGCCTGGAAAGAATAAAGAGTAATTCCAGCTGGTTAGGTGATAAATGATTTGCATCTTCCCCAAGTCCACAGTATCACTTTCCTTCATTTTTTTCCATTCCTTGTTCAAGTGCTATTGCAATGCCACCAGTTCTATTTGGCAATATCCTTTAAAAATATTTCCTATCTCTTATAAGTTCCCCCTGAAATGGAAGCAGCTCTTATTGTCAATTCAGGCAACTGCTGCTAAGAGCTAACCTTAGGTTCAGCTTGCAAATCAGTCACAGGTTGCTATATTTCTTCAGGCTAACAGTCAACTCCTTCTTGCATTATAAAATTATATTCTATAATAGAAGCTTTTTATTCTAGCAAGGAATGATCCCATCCCCTAAAAAAGAAAAGGAAAAAAATTGAAGAAAAGGTGATAGACATTTCTTCCACTAACTGTGTTTGCAGGATATGTTTAGTAAAATCTGAGTCTAGCTAGCATTGAGAAAATCCCACTATCTATTTTTCTGCAAGATTGGGGAGCAAAATTGATGATAGACATTAAGTAGTTAGTTTTAAGTAAGAAATGCAATATCTATCTATCTATCTATCTCTATATTAGCAAGAGAGTTTGAAAAATAATATATTTGATGGGGATAAATTAAAAATAATTATAAACAGAATGGCTCTAATAAGACTTGGAATTAGAAATGTGGTGTCCTATTTTCATAAGCTTTATGGTTGCTGTGATTAATACATGAA
Organism: Sminthopsis crassicaudata; assembly: GCF_048593235.1. Lineage (NCBI taxonomy): Eukaryota > Metazoa > Chordata > Mammalia > Dasyuromorphia > Dasyuridae > Sminthopsis > Sminthopsis crassicaudata. Next base: position 30,949,663 of record NC_133618.1, on the reverse strand, counting down.
GGTAGTGGTTTTACCTAGGTTCATTCTACTCATTTATTGATGTAAAGATGAATAAGTACTTTAATTCTAAAGGTTGTAGGTTTTCAAATTAATGTGAAAGTTTCATTCAAGATTATTGAATTTTTACTTGTTTGAAAGCTTTGATTTATTTTCTGTCTAGGCAAGAGAAATACTCATGATTTTGGAATGTGCATAAAATGAAATTTCCAGTAGGTCTAATATAGACTGAAAATAGTTTGTTCTTTTATTCCAGTGTTAAGGTGAGTCAGACAACGAATATTTCTATAATCTGGCAAAATTCTGGATGAGAGTCAAGAATTCAGATGATTGTACAAATTGTAAAAAATATATTGTACAATCCAATATTAGGTACCAAATGACACAAGGCAGCATCTGTTATTTTTCATCCAAGAACAAGAAGGAGGGGGAGAGAAAGAGAGAGACAGAGAGTGAGACAAAGAGAGAAGACACGGAGAGAGACAGACAGACAGACAGAGAGAGAAGAATATAAAGAGAAAGAGAGAGAGAGAAAGAGAGGGAGAGAGAGAGAGAGAGAGAGAGAGAGAGAGAGAGAGAGAGAGAGAGAGAGAGAGAGAGAAACTTTGTCAACATAATGTAAAGAATATAAATGAAAGTTGAATAAATCATTCAATCATCTAAACCTTTTCAAATGCCCAGACATTTTGCATTATATAGGTAGAAAGGTTGATTAATTTTCTGTATTTTTTTCCATTTAAGATGAATGTTTGGAATCCTAGAGACATATCTTCATTTATATGTTTCACATATAATTCCTTCTATAAATGTAGTAGTATAAAGATTATTGGCCTGAAAGCTAAAGATCTTGAATATAAGTCATTATCCCTTTTTTATATTTAGTATGATCTTTGGTGGGGGAAGATTATTTGACTTCTATAAGCTTCATTACATAAAATAAAGTTTTTAGACTAGGTAAATTCTTAGGTCTCTTTGAACACTAAAATTTAATTTTGCCATCCCTAAATCAGAGAGTTATTTTGGGTCATTCAGTACTACTAAAAGACAACATGCATTTTTACAGAGAGAATAATTAGTATAGGTACAAAATGGTCTGATACTAGGCAGAATTTACCTGCATGATAAAATTTGAAAGGCTATGATTGGATCTCATATTCCAAAATCTATTTTCCATTGATAAGTTGTGGTTTCTAAAATTCCATCCATAATAATAGCAAGTAATTCTTTTATTTAATGACAAAGGCTTCATGATCAAAGAGAAATGGAGACTACTAAGCCATACATAAGGATCCCTGTGGCGACATATGGGCTTAAGAAACTTTATGTCAGCATTATCTGTGTTCTATTACATTTTATGTAATTTGCTAAATATTTCTCAATTGTATTTTAATCTTATTTGGATTATAATAAAGAGTGTTGATGTATTCCACATGTTCAACACATCTGTTTTACAGGAATTGTAGCTTCATTTAACCCTCTAAAAATTGAAATGTCATTGGGAAGATTTTTTTTCTGAAATCGAAGTGATTTGATTGTGGTCACATGACTAGTAAAAGATAGATCAAAGACTTAAATCTAGAGTTTACTCATTTCAAACTCTCTATCATTTAACCATTATATTAAAATGTGTTATAAGCTGTTTCAGTTATCTTCTGATTCTGAGATTTGAATGTCCTAAGCAGAACGTTATGATTTAGTTTTACAATTTAGAACTTGGACTTTAAAAATCTTGGGGGAGGATTATGGAGGTTTGGAGATTTAAAAAATTAAAATAAGGATATGTTAATTGGGCAAAATATTTAAGAAGTTGGGAGGGGTGCATCACTGATATTTATGAGCAAAAGACTAAGAATCTAAAGGGAGAGAAGTAAAGCCAGATTACCAATGAAATTCTGGGATAGCATAGATGACTTACAAAAATCAGAGGTCATAAGGAGGCCTAATACCCTGTTCTAAAGGAGGAAAAGTGATGGGAAAGTTAATGATTTTGCTTGGGGGAGGGAGATTCATATTTAAAGTGAAGATTTTGAACATTTCTTCATATTGAGACTGATGTAATTGAAATTGCTCCTACCCTAAAGAATGATTGAAGTACAGTTGGAATATTCTTAGAGTTGGTTGATAAATTGAGAGGGAAATATTGTGATTGTAAATGTTGAAAGCCCTAAGAAGATCATAAGGATTGAAGAGGAATGCAGTGAGCTAAGTGATAGTCATAGATTAAGTTGCAAAAAAGTATTAGAGGTCAAGAAATGATAGGGATAAAAGATCAGAAAAAGGATAGTAAAATCAGAGATTCATAGAAACTAGAGTCAAAAGTAAAAGAATATATGAGCAAAAATCTCCTATACTACATACCCAGCAAGTATTCCCTCAGATTCAATTTTGAGATCTGAAATGGACAAGTCAGTATCTCCCAAAGGAGACCTTTCCACATTGGGACAGTTCAAATGATTAGAAGACTTTTCCTTCTATCAAGCTGAAATTTGCATCTTTATACCTCATTATTTCTAGCTTTGTCCTCTGGGGGCATGAAAAATAAATTGAATTCCTCTTCTGTTTAAAAGCCATTTGGGTACATGAAGATAGCAATTCTATCTTGCCTGTCTTCTAAGTTAAATCTCCTCAGTTCTTTCAAATTGATCTTTAAATATAGGTCCCACAATTACATTATTTCCCATTCTTAAAGGTTCACTAACTTATCAATATCTTTTAAGAGTGTAACAAATTGAACCTATATACCAAATGAGGTCTGCCAAGGCCAGAGTGCAGTAAGCATATAATTTCCCTACTTTTAGAAGCTACAACTGCATTAAAACAGCCTATAATGACAATAGCTTTTTAGTACCTTTTTATATATTTTGCCAACACTCTTCACTCATATTAAGCTTGCAATCCATGAAAACACCGAGTTATTTTGTTTTGTGTAAACAGCTATCTAGATATACTATCTTTTCTTTTAATTATTTATTTTTGATTCTCAAGCCCCTCCTTTCAACTTCAAATATATAACTTTATAATTCTTTTTAAATAATAGCTTTTTTATTTTTAAAATTCTTGCAAGGTAGTTTTCATCATTCACTCTTCTAAAACCTCATATTCCGAGTTTTTTTCTCCCTTGCTTCACCCCTTTCTCTAGACAAACAGCAATCCCACACATGTTAAACATGTGCAATTCTCCTATCTATATTTCCACATTCATCATACTGCATAAGAAAAATCAGATCAAAAAGAAAAAAAAATAAGGAAAGGGAAAAAGCAAATAAACAACAACAAAAAAAATCAAAATACTGTGTTGTGATCCACCATTTCTCACATCCTCTTTCTGGATGGAGACAGCTCTCACCATCTCAAGATAATTGGAACTGGACTGAATCATCTTATTGTAGGAAAAAAAAAGTCCATCAGAGTTGATCATCTCATAATCTTGTTGCTACTGTGTATGATGTTCTCTTGGTTCTACTCAGTTCATTTAGCATCAGAACTGATCTTGCTGATCATTTCTTATAGAACAATAACATTTCATAGCATTCTTTTATTATAACTTATTCATCCATTACCCAACTGAATGGGCATCTATTTAGGCTAGCTTTCTGGTTTGAGATCCAGCTTGAGCACACACTCACTTGAGTCTGTCTCTGTCTTGATCTTAGTGGAGGAGTGCAGGAGGCAGGAGAGCCAGCAGGAGGATGGTCAAAAATGGAAAGTCCCATTTCCAGTCCTTCTCAGCCCTTAAATACCCTATTACAATTATATCATTACAGCATACTGATTTTGTGTGAACCAGAGAACCCTTACCTCACCATGCTAAGTACTAAGTATCTGTAAACTAGAGAACCATCATCTCATCAATTCTACTGAGTTAATACCTTGTTTCAAATATACTTATTTCAAGTATACTTCTTCAAAGTTCAAGCCCTGGACAGGTATCCACTCAATTTCTAGATCCTTCTTGCTACCAGAAGAGTTGCTACAAACATTTTTGTACATGTGGGTCCTTTTTATGATCTTTTTGGGATATAGGTCCAGTAGAGACACTGCTGGATCAAAGGAAATGTAAGGTTGACAGTCATTTAGGTATAGTAGAACATGATATTTATTTATTTTATTATAGCTTTTTATTTACAAAACATATGCATGGGTAATTTTTCAACAATGACTCTTGCAAAACCTTTTGTTCCAACTTTTCCCCTCCTTCCTTCCACCCCTTCCCTTAGATGGTAGGTAATCCAATATATGTTAAATATGTTAAATTATATGTTAAATCCAATATATGTATACATATTTACACAGTTGTCTTGCTGCACAAGAAAAATCAAATCTAGAAAGAAAGAAAAACACCTGAGAAGGAAAACAATAATGCAAGCAAATAATAACAGAAAGAGGGGAAATGCTATATTGTGGTCCACACTCATTTCTCATAGTTCTCTCTCTTCATTGCTGAACAATTGGAACTGATTTGAATCATCTCATTGTTGAAGAAAGCCACATCCATCATCAGAGCTGATCATCTTATAATCTTGTTGCCAAATATAATGATCCCCTGGTTCTGCTCATCAGTTCATATAAATCTCTCTAGGCCTTTCTGAAAGCATCCTGCTGGTCATTTCTTACAGAACAATAATATTCCATAACATTCATATATCACAATTTATTCAGCCATTCTCCAGTTGATGAGGATGCATCCAATTTCCAATTTCTAATCTCTTCAAAAAGGGCTGCCATAAACAGAACATCATATTTAATAAGTCTAGCATTCTAGGATTTTATTTTATGAATAGAGTTAATTTAATATTGGGACTGAAGTTAAATATACCTGGAAGCAGAATCTTGGAATTTGGGGGGAAATGGTTGTGCATATGAAGAAATGTTAAAAGAATTGATTTATTAGATACAGGCACACAAAGACACACATCCCCACTCCATTCCCACAATTTCAAGAAGATAGTGAAAATGAATCAATCTGAAAAGCATTACTGAAGCACATGATGCGTGACAAGTATTGGATTAGTGCTAGAGACACAAAAATATAAAAATGAAATTTTGACCCTTAATGAGTTTATTTCTATTTCTACTGGAGAAGGCAACATGCATACATAGCTATATTTTTCTATGGAGATATTGTGTATATAGGTATATACATTTATTTGTATGTTTGCATATGTATATATATGTAGATGGTGGAGAAGGTGGCATTAGCAACTAATAGTTGTGGGGTGATAAGGAAAGATTTGAGACAAAAAAGTTGAATATTAACCAAAATCTGGAGGCTAGGAAATCTAAGAGATAGAGATGAGAAGGGATGAAATTCTTAGTCTGTTAAAACAGATTATTTAAGTTATAAATAGATTATAACAGATTATATGAATATGCAGAATCAGGGAGTAAAGTGTCATTTTTGACGAAAAGAAAGAAGATCACTTTGACTGGGCTGAAGATCCTATAAAAAAAAGAATCATATATAAGTGTATAGGGCTGGAATTCTGAAAAAGTGTATTTGAATTTAAGACAGCAGAGCACTTAAGACTAATTATCTACTCATGTGGTAATGGTTCTATTAACACATGGTGATATGATGGCTGTCCTCACAATTGGTGCTTGCTGAATATGATGTGATAAGGTAATCAGGGACAAGGATTGGAGAGCTGAGGGAAAGGGTCAGAGTCTCTCTGGCATAGCAGGCTGAAGAGAGAGGACTTCGGGCTCCAGCCTCCAGAGTCCAGCAATCATCTTTGGCAAGCCAAGTGGCAGCTTGCCTGCCTCCTTCACTGAGTGAATGCCCATCAAGTGGACAGTGAATAAGTTATGGTATATGAATGTTATGGAATATTATGGTTCTATAAGAAATGATCAGCAGGATGATTTCAGAAAGACCTGGAGAGATTTACATGAACTGATGCTCTAGGTGACTAGAAGAATAGTGAAGGCTACTAACTGAAGAAGGAGTCACCTAAAAATCCACATACAAGAAACCTTAGAGGCCACCTTGTTTAATCAATACTTAATTAAATTTGCCTCTACAAAATTCCAGCTAAGAGGCTATTTTGCTTTAAGAATTTCATGGTAAGGGGCAGCTAGGTGGCACATGCGTAGAGCACCAGTCCTGAAGTCAGGAAGACCTGAGTTCAAATGTGACCTCAGACACTTAACACTTTATTGGCTGTGAGACCATGGGCATGTCACTTAACCCCAATTGCCTCAGCCAAAAAAAAAAAAATCATGGGAGTTCTTTTCTGAGTATTGCCATAATTCATTCATATTCACCTCCAAATAATCATAAAATCAAACCCCCAAACAAATACGGAGTGAAACAGTTTCTTTGGCCAAGAAATTTGGAAGATTGGAAGAAAAGGTTTGTCTCACTCAGGTAAAGGGGTTAGTGTAGCTTGGACAGAAAGTAGCTGATAAGCCATCAGCAAGCCCTTTCTTAGCAAACCAGTGGGAGATCCCAAGTCACAATGTGGTGGAGCAGTCAAATCCAGAACCAGGAACCCTCTTTCACACCTACACATACACCCTCCCTATGCCTCAGAATAGCCACAGATAAAAGCCGACTTCAGCTCTGAAAACCACAACATGATTCAGCATGATCTGGGAATAATAAGAAACCTCCAGGGTCCTCACTTGCATCTATGTAGCTCCAGGCAAACTGGTAGACACCAACCCTAAGGGTGCCTAAGAAAACAAGTGCCAGCCTGGGCTCCTACGACTTTCTTCACTGTAGCCTGGAGAAACAGAGAAGCATTCCCTCAGCCTCAACACATTCCAGACACCAGCAGCAGAACTCCAGTTCAGTGACAGGATCTCCCAGACTTTTAAAGCCTTAAGCAGCACCAGACAACCTCCTACCCCATGCCCTCAGCAGAATACCAGACACTAGGGTCCTCCATGGGCCACCCAGTAATATTAGTGCAGCACCAGATAATAGCCAGTGCCTGCAGCCACTGGCACAAGAAGCCCAACAGCAGAATTTAAATTTTAAAGAAAAAGGACAAAAAAGAATATCTCATCTCCATAGAAAGTACTAAAGTCAGAAGGTCAAAAAACCTATGGGTAAAACCCCAATGAAAAACTGGAAGTGGTCTCAAGTCCAGAAAGAATATATGGAAGATCTCAGCAAGGATCTTTAGAATCACATAAGAGAGATAGAAGAAAAATTGGGAAATGAAACAAGAGTGATACCAGAAAACTATGAAAAAAGGAATTTGGAAAAAGGACACAATTGCTTTAAAACTAAAATTGGTCAAAAGGAAAAAAAAGAAATACAAAAATCCACTGAAGAAAATAAAAAGTATAATTGAGTAAATATAAAAGAAAGTACAAAAGCTAATTAAGGAATATAACTCCTTAAAATTAGAATTGGGCTAGTGAAAGGGAATAACTATGACACATCAAGAATCAATCAAAGGGGAGATGGTGGAATAGGTCAGAAAGTTCCACAATCTCCAAATCTCCCTCCAAAATAAAACTAAATAATGCATGCAAAATATAAGGTTATGAAAACAAATAAGTTTGGGGGTAGAACTATGGTCTTCCTGAGATGACAAGAGAAGATGCTAAGAAAGATAATAGGACTGATGTTTGATGTTTGACCCTTATGAAGTTTAAACATTTCCAATCTTATCCCACTAACAGAGCAAGTATTGAACCTTGTGTCTAGCTGTTTGGGAGATAGTCAGGGCTCCAGCAATAGGAATTTCTTACCTCCTAGACAGCATGTGGAGTCAGGTGTGAGAGCAGGGAAAGATGGATGGAATGTCTGCTGATAAGGGAAAGCAGACCCAGTTGTGTGCCAAAAAGTAACCTTAAGCAAGAAAGAACTAGCATTGGCCTGGTAAGTATAGAAGCAATGGGACAGGGATGTTGCTAGCTGTAGGCACATAGGAGGGCAGAGATTTTCATTTCATTTAGAGGAAAGAGGGGAGAACTGAGGTAGGACCTGAGTTCAGAGGCACTATCTTCTATGCCCCATCACTAGAATTGTTCTAACAAGTGACCATAAATTTAAACAAAAAATGAACAGGGTAAAGAGAAATAACCCAACCCTATAAAATTACTATGGGAATAGAGAAGACCAGGGTTCATCTTCAGAGGAGGATACTTACATTAAAAAAAAAAAAAAGTTCCTTCTACTAAAAAGAGTAATATTAAATGATCACTCCCCCAAAATAAATTTAAAAAAAATTAAAAATAAAATGAGAGAGACTGAAGAAAAAGTTTAAAAGAGCAATCCAAGAAAAAACAAGAAAATTATAAGAAGCCAGACAACTAGAAAATAACATTCCTAATTTTAAGGAAGAAAATGATTCCTTGAAAATTACAATTGGTAAAGGGGAAGCAAAGAAAACTATACAAGACCAAGACATAATGAAACAAAATAGAAAGAATGAAAAAAATAGTAAATAATGTGACATCTTGAAAAAAATGATCTAGATAACAGATCAAAAGAAAATGTAAGAATAATGGTTCAAAATAATCTTGATACAATGATACAAAAATAATTAAAGAAAATTGTCCCAAAATGCAACAACAAAATAGAAAAAAATCCACTGAATATCACATGAAAGAGATCCTATGAGGAAAACCTACAAGAGCATCATAAATAAATTCTGAAAACCTTTTAGGTTAAGGAGAAAGAATTATGAGCAATATGAAAAAAAATTAAATTTGTCAGAACTACACTTAGAATCACAAAAGACCTATCATCAGCTACATAAAAGCTTATAGATCTGAAAACACTATATATAGAAAAGGAAAAGAATGGGATTGCAGCCAGCCAAAACTATCATACTCAGCAAAGTTAAACAAATGAATGAAGAAAATAAAAACAAAACAAAAAGTTCAATGAATTGGCAGATGTTCAGGTTTTTGTTGCAAAAAGAGCTGAATTTAATAGCAATTTTATCTATAAAACCCAAGAGAAATATGAAGTAAACATCAAAGATAAATTACGAGAAACTCAATAAGGACAAACAATTTATATTTAACATGTACAATTGTAAACTATATGTCTGAAGAGCATTAAAAATTGGATAACATTCTGATAGGTTCTTATAAAGTACTAAGTCGATAATTAACAATTCTCTAGTTCCGGCCTTTAGGGAAGTTTTACCCCTGTGAACTCCTGGGGAGGAGCTTGCATGCTTAGGAGGAGCAAGTTCATTGGTTGAAGTATGTTTTTCCCAGAAGCCCCTGAGTTATTCCACGCCCATTCTTTGGGAGGATAAAAGAAGACACCATTGAGCAAAGGGAGAATCTTGTCTGGGCCAGAGTTGGGGCGGCTCTCTGGAAGAAGTCTCTATTCTAGGCCAGAGAGTGATCGGCTCTCTACAGGAAGAAGAATATGGCCAAGAGATTGAGTTGAGACAGCAGATCTCCTCCCAGAGAGCAATCGGCAGTCTCTGGAGACAATAGAACTTTACAACATTATATGTAAAATAATTGTAAGTGCTATAAAATACTTAAGGAGCTACCTGCCAAGATAAAGCTGGAATTAATTACAGAAACATTGAAAACAATCACAAAATACTTTTCACATAAATAAAGTCAACTCTAAACAACTGGAAAAATATCAATTGCTAATGGGTAGTTTGACCCAATACAGTAAAAAATGATAACCATGCTTAAACTTATTTGTTTATTTAGTGCCCATAACTATCAAACTTCTAAACATTATTTGATAGAATTTGAAAAAATAACAAAAGAAAATTCACTTGGAAGTACAAAAGCTCAAGAATATCAAATAAATATCAAAACTAAAGAGAAAGTGGCCAAGTAATACCACATCTCAAAACTCCATTATAAAGTAGTAATCATCAAAACTATCTGTTGCTAGCTAAGAAATAAAAGGGGGGGGGGGGTCAGTGGAACAGATTAGGTTCACAAGATAGTGTCAATGAGCATAGTAAACTAGTGTTTGATAAACTCCATAACTCCAGCTTTTGAGGTTAGAATTCACTATTCACAAAAACTGGGAAAATTGGAAAACAATAGGACAGAAGTTAGATGTAGAGCAACATCTCATACAATATTTCAACATAAGGCCAAAATGTCTATGCATGGCTTAGACATAAAAGATGACATCATAAGGAAATTAGAACTGCAAGGATGTCTGGGGAAGGGAAGTATTCATGACAAATTAAGAGAAGCAGAACATTATAAAATGTAAATTAGATAATTGTGATTATTTAAAAATAGAAATCTTTTGTACAAACAAAACCAATGCAACCAAGATTAGAAGAAAAGAAGAAAACTGGGAAACAATCTTTACAGCAAATGTCCCTGATAAAGGCATCATTACTCATACATACAGAAAATAAGTCAAATTTATAAGAATATAAATCATTTCCCAATTGATAAATGGTCAAAGGATATGAATACACAGTTTTTAGATGATGAAATCAGAACTATCCAGAGGCATATGAAGAAGTGTTCTAATTCACTTTTGATTACATAAAAAGCAAGGTAACACAACTCTGAGATAGAATCTTATATCTATTAGATTGGCCAATGTGAAAAAGATAAATGATAAATGTTAGAATGGATGTGGGAAAACTGATATTAATGCACTGATGTTTGAGTTATGAACCAATCCAACCATTTTTTCTAAAGAACAATTTGGGTCTATGCTCAAAAGCCTATAAAACTCTGCAGACCCTTTCATCTAGCAATACTATTACTATGTTTATATCCCAAAGAGATTGTAAAAAAGGGAAATATGTGCAAAAATATTTATAGTAGCCCTCTTTGTGGTGGTAAAATATTGGAAAATGATGGGATGGCCGGCCATCTATTCCCAAATAGATAAACAAGTTGTGTTATATGAATGCAATGGAATACCACTGTGCAAAAAAAAAAAAAAAAAAAAAAATGATGAACAGGAGTATTTCAGAAAAACCTGAGAATTCTCATATAAATTGGTGTGAAGTAAAATGAGCAGAATCAGAGAAAACATACACATTATCAGCAACATTGTGCAATGAACAACTATGAATAATTCATCTTTCTCAGAAACATAATGAACCAAGACCAAGGTGGAAAGGTTTGGCTTACAAAGGAAAATGCTATCCACAGCTGGATAAAGAAGTGATGAGCTTTGAATGTGGATAGACGCATTGTTTCACTTATTGTTTTTTCATGTTTTCACCTTTCTTCTATTTCTTCTTTTACAACTGATTAATATCAAAATGTGTTTTGCATAATAACACATGTTTAACCTATATAAAATTGCCTGCCATTTTCAGAAGAAAGAAGGAGGGTGAAAATGTGGAATTCAAAATTGTGGAAAAATGAATGCCAAAAAAAATTCTTGAAATATATTGTAGAAAATAGTATTAAAATAGAATTTTTGGAGGAGAATCAGTTACAACCATAGTATGTTACATTTTTGGATAACAAAAATTGTTAGAAGTACCCTTCCCTGACATCAGGTTCAATTTTGACTTAAGAATGAACACATCAAAATCAGAAGTGATTACAATATTGATTAGTACTTTAGCATTGATGGAATTACTCATGCAAAATTCATCCATTAAGGTCAGATGGTCAAGTAGATTTAGTAGGCGGAAAGCCTGAAGGGATTGAGAATTCTGTTTGTGCAAGTCAAAAGGCATGAACTATGGCTCAAAGATGATGGGATTCTTCACTCTGGTGATTCTCTGGCTCAAAGAACACTTTCTGTGAAGTCATTTTGTGACCCAATACAAGATTACCAGTTTTAATTATACCTTTTTATTTCTCAGTTTTAGTTTCAAGCAGTGAAAGACTATTTCTATAAATTTCACACCAACACCCCTATAATGTGTGAGTTCTACAAAGAATAAGCAGCCAGCTCTGAAACATCTCCTAAACTTACAAGACTATAACTTCCTGAGACACAACTTCCTCAGGCTATCCCCTGGGCATTAAATGTTTCTTTGGCTATTAAATGTTTGATTCTACTCCTAGTTCTTCTCCTGGTGTATTTATATGATACAATTTTTTTTTTTCTTATCATTCCAAGGTAGACAGTTTTCAAATACAGCTAGCTACCTGAGGAGGTTGAAACTGAGATGAGACAATGAATTTGCTTGTTTTATTTCAGTTTTATCATTCCTTGTAAATAAAATAGCAACCATTGGCTATTTTCTTCCCTAAGACACTTTATTATTAACAATATGAGTTGTCCCCTTCAATATGGTGATATTAAATGGCTTTGGAGAAGAAGCCAGCATGGAATTTTAAAAAAATGTTCTCATTTTTTCCCTGCTATAATGCAATGCCTTTATGCTTGATTTTTACTCCTGGCATTTTCCTTTCCCTAATGAAAGTTGATATCAAGACCTCACAAATCTTTAAAGTAAATATACTGACTTCAGTGATCCCCAGTTTCTTGCTACCAAATGTTTCTCCCTTCAGCACCCAGTTTATTTGTGTACTCCCACTGCCTACTAACAACATTTGCTTTCAGAGCATTTATTTAACATCAGAATGTCTGACTGACCTTCAAAAGGATTTTAACTTTTAACAGGGAAAATGATGATAAAGATGACAATTAAGATATGTAGTAAATTAAAAGACTGCACAATTTAATAATCATGGGGAATTCCCTTGACTAAAACAGACCACAAATCTTCTATTAAATAGGAAATGATAGCATACATGTAAATAGTGATTTAATGTTTTTGAAATGTTTAACCTGTGTTATCTCATATGATCCTCCCACAAATCCTTTTTGGTAAGTGTTGCTAGTATTCCCATTTTTCAGATGAGAAAATTGAGATTCAGAGGCACTAGACGACTTGCCTAAGATTACATCTATACTAATCAATAGACAAATAATTTGAACTTAATTCTTCTTAATTCTAAACCTATTCATTCGTCCATTGATTATCCAGTGATGATGATCATGATAACAAGATAATTTCAAAGATAATTTGGATTCATGATAATTATAGTACAGATGAGCTATTATTTCACAGATATAGTGAATTTCTACTTGCGGAAATCCCCTCTTTTAATAGAAGTAAGATGTTAAAGGAATTGTTTAGTTTTGTACAGCCAATATGTGTCACAGATAAGACTTGAAGTTGGTTTTGGCTCCAAGTTCATCTTTCAAATCACTGTTTCATGAATGAAAATATATAAATTTATAAGGAATTTGACATTTACTGAAACATTTTCTAATAACAAGATAGTGAAGTAGTATTATACAATCATACATGTAGAATCATATAAACCAGTGGTCCTCAAACTTTTTAAATAGGGGGCCAGTTCACTGTCCCACAGACTGTTGGAGGGCCGGACTATGGTAAAAACAAAACCTCACACTCTGTCTCCACCCCTCAGCCCATTTGCTATAACCCTGCGGGCGGCATAAATGTCCTCAGTGGGCCTTATCTGGCCCAAGGGCCACAGTTTGAGAATCCCTGATATAAACCATCAAGTACAGCTCCCTCCTCCTTTTATGAAGATGATTGAAAATAAATCCCAGAGATGTTGCGACTTTCTCGCTATCATAAAAGGCCCAGTCTTGCCTACTGTTTTGAATACAGGTCTCTCCCATTTCAAATCCAGGATACTTGGCTATCCAGGTATGCAAATTTGAGAAATGACAGATTGTTGGAGAGAGGATGATATGAAAGTTTGTGCCTCCCACTGATAATATGGAGGTAAGAACTTATAAATAAAGTCAGGTTCATCAGATAGTCTGTCTGAAATCACAAACCAAGGTATGCTTGGAACATTCAAGAAGGCCAAAGAAAATATACTTGACTGTACTCCAATCACCCCATGAAGTTTTATTCCAATGTCTCAATCACTTTATCTGTGAAAAAAAGGATAGAAAACTGTCTTGCTTCCAATTTTTGTTTGTTACCTTTTGGGAAAGCATAACTGAACATTTACATGCTTCCCTTGTCATTGTGTTTTTAATCACCTGCCATCCAAAAATATTGTTACAATCTGGACAGTTTCATATCTGACCTTATAGGAGGTAAAATTTTGCAAGGATTACTGTTAAAAATTATCCATGCATATGTTTTGTCAATAAAAAAGCTTTAATAAAAAAAGATAAATAGATGATAGATAATGGGCAATTAGTTAGATGGATAGATAGATAAAAACAATAGAAAGATAGATTGTTTTCACAGTGTCATCCTACAAATGTTTATAATATCCAGGCTATATAAAATGAAATCCTTTAGAAACATATGCATTTAGTGGAAGAATTGAAACCATGTAGAAACAGATTGGCAGGTAATAAACTTGTCAGCTAGTCTACTCCTGGAATTTCCCCAATATTTTCATTCAGCTCTTAAGAGTACACACCAATAAGTTTTTTCATTTATTAAGAAATATTTTTCTAACTATGCAAAGGTTCTTAGTATATTGAATATAAAAAAAAAAGATAGTTATATGACCCAGGTCTATTTCCACCTGAAAACTATTGAAAAAAAATTATAAGAATATTGTGATGAACAATGAGAAAATGAAGAACAGGAAAAGGAAGAGAAACTAGGGATATAAGGATGAAAGAGTATGAAGGGAAGAAGAATGAACAGTGAATAAATAAGAAAGGAAAAAAGGAAAGAAGATGTGAAAGAGTAGAAAAAGGTGGAAAAACAATAAGAAAAAGTAGTAGTAGTAGTAGTAGTAGTAGTAGTAGTAGTAGTAGTAGTAGTAGTGGAAGAAGGGACAACTAAATAGTTCAGTAGATAGAACACTGGCCCTAGAGTCAGGAAAATTCAGCCTCAGACATTTCCTAGCTGTGTGACCTGGGCAAGTCACTTAACCATAATTGTGAAGAAGAAAGAAGAAGAAGAAGAAGAAGAAGAAGAAGAAGAAGAAGAAGAAGAAGAAGAAGAAGAAGAAGAAGAAGAAGAAGAAGAAGAAGAAGAAGAAGAAGAAGAAGAAGAAGAAGAAGAAGAAGAAGAAGAAGAAGAAGAAGAAGAAGAAGAAGAAGAAGAAGAAGAAAGAAGGAAGAGGAGGAGGAAGAGGAGGAGGAGGAGGAAGAGGAGGAGGAGGAGGAGGAGGAGGAGGAGAAAGAGGACGACGACTAGGATGACAAAAACAACAATGAGGTGGAGAAAAATGAGGAGGAGGAAGCAGAGGTGAAATAATGATGATGATGATGTCAGTTTGGAATCAGGAAGATGTGGTTTCAAGTTTTGTCTATGACATCTTTATATCGATAATCAAGTCTTTTCAGAGCCCTAGGAAACTTGCAAAATCTATTTACAGATGAGTATCATAGTTTTTTGTTTTGTTTTGTTTTGTTTTGTTTTGTTTTTTGACTAAGAAAGAAATCTCTGAACAAAGAAAAGAATGAGATTATCTTGAAATGAGAAAGTATCCCCCTCCCTTTGACAGCATGTACAGTCTCCCTTAATTTCAATATTTCCATTTCATTCTATTCCTTCTGCTGCCTCAATATATGTCCAAGGGAACTAATAGAGAATTTCCCCTAAAGTTTCTTTCCTCACAAAGAAATGCCCAATTCTTAATCAAAATCTCTTATTCCTTCTTTTACAATGTCTGTCTTTTGTGTGTCATGGCCTAATATTTAACTGCATCTGCCAAGATGAAAAGAATTTGACAAAAATTATAGAAGAAAGCATTAGTAATTATTGGCAGCATAAAGCTGCCATCTTCTATGAAGAGAGAACAATTTTAAAAACATTTCCATGTTCTATTTTAAAATGTTCATAAAAATGAAGCCACAATTCATATATATTTGCACTTTCCATTTAAACGATATGAGATAAAAAGAAAGAAAAAGTTTGAGAAATTTTACGTCACCACACAGGTATGTGACAGAAACAATTTTTGGACCCATATCTTACAATCATTTGTAGTCATATGAAAAGGTGCTCCAAATCACTATTGATCAGAGAAATGCAGTCATCTGAAATTTGTCTGTTCAAATTCTGGAATTTTGTTGGAGAATGGCTTGAATTCTTTTAAATTAAATTCTCTACATGTTTTAGAAATGCGACCTTTATCCCATGAATCCTACTTGGTCATAATATATTATCCTAGGTTTGATCTTCTGTTATGTCTTTGTTAATATTACATTTAAGATTTTAGCATCATTAGAGGAACAGAGAATAGTCTACCTCTCAGACATGTAGAGGAGGAAGGAATTTATGACCAGAGGAGAATTAGAGATCATTATCGATCACAAAATAAAAGATTTTGATTACATCAAACTAAAAAAATTCTGTACAAACAATACTAATGCAAACAATATTAGAAGGGAAGTAACAAATTGGGAAAATATTTTTATAGTTAAAGGTTCTGATAAAGGTCTCATTTCCAAAATATATAGAGAACTGACCCTAATTTATAAGAAATCAAACCATTCTCCAATTAATAAATGGTCAAAGGATATGAACAGACAATTCTCAGATGATGAAATTGAAATTATATCCATTCATATGAAAGTGTTCCAAATCACTACTGATCAGAGAAATGCAAATTAAGACAACTCTGAGATACCACTACACACCTGTCAGATTGGCTAAGATGACATGAACAAATAATGATGAATGTCGGAGGGGATGTGGGAAAACTGGGACATTAATACATTGTTGGTGGAGTTGTGAAAGAATCCAACCATTCTGGAGAGCAAAAAGTTATCAAACTGTGCATACCCTTTGATCCAGTATTGCTGCTATTGGGCGTATATCCCAAAGAAATACTAAAGAGGGGAAAGGGACCTGTATGTGCCAAAATGTTTGTGGCAGCTCTTTTCGTAGTGGCTAAAAACTAGAAGATGAATGGATGTCCATCAATTGGAGAATGGTTGGGTAAATTATGGTATATGAAGGTTATGGAATATTATTACTCTGTAAGAAATGACCAGCAGGATAAATTCAGAAAGGGTTGGAGAGACTTGCATGAACTGATGCTGAATGAAATGAACAGAACCAGAAGATCGCTGTACACTTCAATGCTGTATGAAGAGGTATTCTGATGGAAGTGGATATCTTCAACATAAAGAAGATCCAACTCACTTCCAGTTGATTAATGATAGACAGAAACAACTACACCCAGAGAAGGAACACTGGGAAGTGAATGTAAATTGTTAGCACTACTGTCTATCTACCCAGGTTATCTATACCTTCGGAATCTAATACTTAACGTGCAACGAGAAAATTGGATTTACAAACATATATTGTATCTAGGTTTTACTGTAACACATGTAAAATGTATAGGATTGCTTGTCATCTAGGGGAGAGAGTAGAGGGAGGGAGAGGAGAATTTGGAAAAATGAATACAAGGGATAATGTTATAAAAAAAATTACTCATACATATATACTGTCAAAAAAATTTTATAATTATAAATAAAAAAAAAGATTTTAGCATTGATATTCATTAGAGAGATTGGGCTATAATTTTCTTTCTGTTTTCAACCTACCTGGTTTAGGTATCAGTACCATATCTGTGTCACAAAAGGAATTTGGTAGAAGTCCTTAGTTCCCTATTTTTTCAAATAGTTTATATAATTCTGGAGTTCATTTTTTTTCCCCTTGAGGCTGGGGTTAAGTGACTTGCCCAGGGTCACACAGCTAGGAAGTGTTAAGTGTCTGAGGCAATATTTGAACTGGGGTCCTCCTGAATTTAGGGCTAGTGCTCTATCCACTGTGCCACCTAGCTGCCCCCGAGTTCATTGTTCTTTAAATGTTTAGTAGAATTCACATATAAATCCATCTGTTCCTGGGGATTTTTTCTTAGAGAGTTGATTAATAGTTTGTTCTATTTCTTTTTCTAAAATGGGATTATTTAAGTAATTTATTTCCTCTTCTGTGCAATGTATTGTTTTATAGGTATTTCTCCATTTCACTTAGATTATCAAATTTATTGTTATAAAGTTGAGTAAAATAACTCATATTTTTTAATTGCTCTAATTTCTTCTTCATTAGTGAAAAGTTCCCTCTTTTCATTTTTTAAACTAACAATTTGATTTAAAATCAAATTTCCTTTTTCTAGTCAAATTAACTAAAGGTTTATCTATTTTATTGTTTTTTCATAATGCCAACTTTTAATTTTATTTATTAATTCAATAGCTTTTACTTTCAATTTTATTAATATCTCCTTTTATTTTTAAATTTCAAGTTTGGTATTTGGCTGGGTTTTTAAAATTTATTCTTCTTCTAGCTTTTTTAGTTGTCAGCCCAATTCATTGATTTTCTCTTTCTCTATTTTATGCAAGATATAAAATTTCTCCTTATCACTTTGGCTGCATCCCTCAAATTTGTCTCATTTTTGTTGTCTCATGTTGTTATCTAATTATTGTCATTCTCTTGGATGAAATTATTAATTGTGTCTATGATTTGCTCTTTCACCCATTCATTTCTTAGGACAAGATTATTTAGTTTCCAATTACTTTTTTTTTTCTATTTTCTCCTGGCCTTATATTACCTGTGATTTTTATTGTATTATGATCTGAAAACATGTATTTACTATTTCTGCCTTTCTACATTTGATTTTGAAGTTTTTAATGCCCTAACTCATGGTCAATTTTATAAGTTCCATGAATTACTGAGAAATAAAGTAAACTCCTTTCTGCCTCCATTCAATTTTCTCCAAAGATCTGTCATACCTAACTTTCCTAATATTTTGTTTATCTCCTTAATTTCTTTCTTATTTATTTTGAGGTTTGATTTATCTAGTTCTGAGAGAGCAAGGTTGAGATCCACATTAATATAGTTTTGGTGTCTATTTCTTCTTGCATCTCTCTTAATTTCTCCTCTAGGAATTTCCATGCTATACCACTTGGTGCATATATGTTTATTATTGATATTGCTTCTTTATCTATGGTACTCTTAGTTAGATATAGTTTCCTTCCTTATCTCTTTTAATTAGATCTATCTTTGCTTTTACTTAATCTGAGATCAGGATTGCTACCCCTGTTTTTTTTTTTTTTTTTTTTTTTGTTTTTTTTTTTTTGTTGTTGTTGTTGTTGTTTTGTTTTTTCTTCACCTGAAGATAATAGATTCTACTCCAGCCCTTTAACTTCACTCTGAATCACTATGCTTCAGATGTGTTTCTTGTAAACAACATATTATAGAATTCTGGCTTTTCATCCAGTCTGCTATCTGCTTCTGTTTTATGGGAGAGTTCATCCCATTCACATTCACAGTTAAAATAACTAATTCTATATTTCCTGCTACCTATTTACCCTAAATTATGTTTTTTTTTCTTTCCTTTCCCACTTTCCTCCTCCCCAGTATTTTGTTTTTGATGACCACCTCCCTCAAATAGTCCTCCTTCTTTGGAGCTCCTTCCCCTTTGTTTACATCTTTCTCCTAATTTTTCCATTTTCCCTTTTGTTAGTCTTTCCCTTTCTTTTTCCTCTTTCCCTCCTACTTCCCTATAAAGTAGGACAAGTTTCTGTATGAAACTAAGTATGTCTGCTATTCTCTCTTAGAGCCAAATCTGATAAGAGTAAGATTCACACAATGCTCATCCCTCTCTCTTCTTTCCCTCCATTATAATGGGTTTTCTTTGCCTCTTTGTAAGATGTAATTTCCCTTATTTTATCTCCTTTTCCTTCTTTTTCCAGTATGATTCCCTTTATACCTTTATGTATTCATTTTATCATAATAAAACCAAATACTTATAACAGAAATATACATCTCAAGAGTTATTTCACTTTTACCTTTTTGTGCTTCTCTTGAGTTTTGTGTTTGGAGATCAAATATTTCTTAGTTTTGGCCTTTTCATTAGAAATAGGTGAAATCCACCTATATCATTGAATGTCCATCTTCTTCCCTGAAAGATAATGCTCATTTTAGCTGGATAGCTTGTTCTTGGCTGTAATTCAAATTTTTTGCCTTTCAGAATATCAGATTTCAGGCCTTTCCATCATTTAAGGTAGAAGCTGCTAGGTCCTGGGTCATCCTAATTGTGACTCCTCAGTGTTTAAATTATTTCTTTCTGACTGCTTGCAATATCTTTTCCTTGGTGTGATAATTCTGAAAGTTAGCCAAGATATTCCTTGGGAATTTAATTTTGAGGTCTCTTTCAGAAGGTGATTGGTAGATTCTTTCATGGCTATTTTATCTTCTGATTCTAAAATATCAGGGTAGTTTTCTTTTATTATTTCTTGTAAGATAATGTCTAAGTTCTTTTTTTCATCATCGCTTTTCACCACGATTGAGATTGTCTTTCCCAGATCTATTTTCCACATCAGTTGTTTTTCCTAGGAGATATTTCATATTTTCTTCTATTTTTTCATTTTTTTGTGTGTGTGACTGATTCTTGAAGTGTTATTGAATCATTCACTTTCATTTGTTTACTTCTCATTTTTAGTGTATTATTTTCTTCAGTCAGCTTTTTTTTAGCTCTGTTTCAATTAGCCAATTGAATTTTCCTTTTGTTCATTGCATTCTTTTTCCATTTCACAAATTTTGTTTTTCAGTGAATTGGTATCTTCACATGTCTTTTGTAGGGCATTATATGCCTTTTCCACTCATTTTTGCAATGCTCATTTCACTTCTTCATTTTTCTTCTAACTCTCTTTTAAGATCCTTTATGCAATCTTCTAAGAAAGCCTTGTGAAATGGGGACCAGCTCATATCTCTTTTTGGAACTTTCATTTGGAGTTGCTTTGCCTTTAGGAACCTCAGGATTTGAGGTCTGTTCTTCTCTCTGTCCATAAGCTTTCTTTTTTTTTTTTTTTTATTCATTTTTTTCAGGATTGAGGTCTGTTCAATGTAAAGGAGGGACAGGTGCTTTAATTTGCCCCAGGGTAATTGTGCAGATTGAAACCTAGTGCTGGATATTGGCAGCTAGGTCCAGTGTTACTCAGGGGCTCAATGGTTTATAATTTGGCTTTTGTAGCAAATCTATCAAACCACCTGCTTGTACCCAGAACAGAGGGGGCCTAAGAGGTTCACAGAAGATTCCGAGGTGTGTGAAACTGCAACACTTGTCCCCCCAGCTCCTTGCCCCAGGCTCCCTGTGCTGTGGTCTGAGTTCAGCAGACTGTCCCCTGCTTGTTTGACACAGACCTGTTCTGAAGTTCTTCCAAGATATCTTCTGGGAATGTGTTGTACTCCAAATATTTGTGGATTCTTTGACTCCAAAACCAGTTTAAAGACTTAATTTGCTGTCAGTTTGAGAGAAGATCAGAGGAAGTCACAGAGTTGTATCTACTCTCTGCCATATTGGGGAATTTACTTCATTTTAACTTTTTAATGCTAAAGCTATTTAATAAACCTCAAGGAGGGCATAGAAGCCAGCTATTCTATGACCTAGTTGGGCAAGCAAAAGTGAATATTTTCTTATATTATCAAAGTGTATGGCAGCACGGTGTCCTGATACAATCATCAGGGAATTTTAGGGACATACTGAGTCTTAGAGATCATTTAATTCTATCTTTTTTATTGTTATACATTAATAACTTTTGTCATTATGTAACACTCATTTCCACTTTCAAAATCCAATCTGAACTGTTCCTTCTGACATTTTAAAAAGTAATTAAACAAAAGCATCCAATATTCTGAGTCTTTCTGATAAGTTGTAAGTAATCCAGTAATCATGTTTCTCTGTTTTCATTGGGCAAACTCACCTAAAACTTACATTGAAGTAAGCTAAAGTAAGAATTCAACGTGACTGCTTCAGGTTTAGTTAGTCACATATTTGGAACTAGAAACTTATCTACTGATTTCAAGCCCATAATTCTTCTCCTATACTATCCTAATGGAAAATGGAAGAAGTTAAACTCCAATGTGACCTTTGGAAAATTGTGTGTATGGGTTTATGTGTGTGAAATACATGCAGATGCATTTATTTGTGAGTACATATATATGAATGCATAAGCAATCATTCATAATATATATGCATATGTAACTTAATTGATTACTACATATATATGCATTTGTTCAATAAATATAAATGTACAATACACATACAACACAGTTTGCTAGATTAAAACATCTCTAAGACTTTTGAAACAACTAATATATATGTATATATATATTTACACACAAATATAACTTATATGTGTGTTTGCATACAAACATATATGTATATAAAATTAAAATATGTAAAATTTATATATGTGTAGCTATATGTATAATATATTCAAATATAAACTTAAATAGCTTAAAATTACACCAGAATTTTTTAAACAGAATTAATGTATGCATTTATTTGTAAATACACATACCAACACATGTGCACACATCCACATACATATAATCATAGATGCAAATATATATGTCTATTGATCAATCAGTAATCATATATTAAATACCTCATGTATTAGTGCTAAGATCTTGAGATACAAAGAAAGGCAAAAAGATGATCTGTTCCCTTAAAGAGAGAAGAAAAAATACAACTATATACACACATGATATACAGATAAAATTGGCAGAAAATAGAGAGAAGATATTAAGAAGAATGGGAAAATCTATATAAATTGGAAATATAGCTTAAACTTCAAGGAAGTTAGGAAAGCTAGTAAAGTGGGTTGAGCAGAAAGAGAATTCAAGACATTGGGACAAGCAATAAAAATGCCTGGAGCAGGGACATGGAGTGTCTTGCTTTGGAACAACTAAGATAGCAATATCAATAAATATAAAAAATCCAGTGATATTGATTAATAAAGATAATAGGGGTACATTATATAAAAAAGACTAGCTAGGTTTGTACAGGGGTGCAGATCATGAGGGGTTTGAATGTCAAACACAATATGTTACATTTGATAGTGGATGATAAAGGGGACTGTTGAAGTTTATTAAATAGGGAGTTAAGATGGTCAGATCTGGGATTTAGAAAATTACTTTTGTGGCTGTGTAGAGGATGTCTTCGAATAAAAGGCACGCTTAAGATAGGGACACAAGCAAGTAGGCTATTGTAATAGTCCAGGTATAAGGTAAGGAACATATATTGCAAGGGAACATGTTAGGATTACTAGGTGAGAACTCAGGTTGTCTGGACAGTGACTAGGTGAGAACTCAGGTTGTCTGGACAATTACAAGGTGAGAACTCAGGTTGACTTGACAGTTCTCTGGCTCAGACCTGTAAAGGGAATTCACACCTTAGGAATCCTAGAAGGAGCAAACTTATTGGCTGAAGTGGTTCTTCCCAGAAGCCCTTGCATTATCCCACGCCCATTCTCTGGGAGGATAAAAGAGGATACCACTCCAGAGATAGGAGAAGTCTCTGCATTACATCAGGCTTGACAGGGCTCTCTGCAGGAAGGGAAGTCACTTCTCTGGACAAGAGTTAACGGCAACTGCCTGGAGACAACAGTTCACTACAGGAAGAAGAATCTGTCCAAGAGATTTGAGTTGACACAGCAGATCTCTTCCCAGAGAGCGATTCGGCAGCTTCTGGAGACGACAGCTCACTACATTTGGTGCCCAACGTGGGGCAAGGACTTTTGCTTATCCTGACTAGAGGAGCTAGACCAGAGCTTCAGAATTTGGCGCCTGAACAGGGACAGACACGGTCCTGATTCCAGTGGAAAAGCCTCCCATCCAGATCTCAGTCTCTCTGACCCAGAACCGTGAGTAACAAGGAAACTTTGTTAAAGATTAAGTGAGTGTGCTAATAGATAAATAAGGAACTTAACTTGTTAACGGTTAAACCAGGAATCTCTTATAGTGAAATGGGGCAAACACCTTCTGTTCAAGGAAAATGTTTAGAGAGCATCATCAAGGTTATGAAAAGCCAAGGATTGATTATAATTTTGGAGGAGATTACTGAACTTTTAAGAACTGTGAAGGTCATATATCCTTGTTTTTCTCTGGAAAAAGAATTGGATCCAGATGAGTGGAAATTAGTAGGAGAGCAATTAGGTGAACACTACAATTGCCTTTGTGACATTTTACCCTTTGGTTCCAGACCAAACTCAGTTTCCAAAGATACAATTCATACCTACAATTTAATCCAAATGGCTTTAAAAAGTGTTATTCTAAAGGAAGAGATGAAGGAGCAAAATGGGGAGGTGTCAACTAAACTAGGTGAAAAGGATGAATCAGATAACAATGAAGTTAAGTACAATTCTGAGCAACAGCAACAGGAGCACCTCCCATCTCCTGCCTCAATTAACCCTTCAGGGGTGGAGCAAGAAGGAGGAGAGGAAGAGGCAGAAACACAAACAGAATTGTCTGTGAAGCCGTCTAAGCCTATGACAAGATTAGAAAAAGCATTGGTTAAAACTAAGAAAGAAGGACAGGATATAAGTGATTTTATACGTGCATACCCTGTGATTGAAAATATTGATTTTGTAGGTCATAAAAGGAGAAGATATGCACCTTTAGATTTGAATAAAATTAAGGATTTGAAAAAAGGTTGTACCCTTTATGGGGCTACATCAGCTTATGTTAAAATGTTACTAGATGGTTTGTCTTATGAAGTCCTAACCCCAAATGATTGGAAATCCATAGCAAGGACATGCCTGGAACCTGGAGAAAATTTATTATGGCTTGCAGAATTTCATGAATTATGTAAAATTCAAGTCAGATGCAATTTGGAAATAGGAGTTAACACACAATTCACTTTTGAGCACTTGGCTGGTGAAGGTCGGTATGGAGAGAATTCGGAACAGATTAATTATACCATGACAATATATGAACAAATTGCTAAGGCTGCAATAAAAGCTTGGGGTGTCCTTCCTGGACAGAAAGATCGTGGAGAGGCTTTCACTAAAATACAGCAAGGTCCCAATGAACCTTTTGCAGATTTTGTGGGACGTTTGCAAACTGCTGTCAAAAGAACTATTGGAGAAAATTCAGCTACAGAAATAATGACCAGACATCTGGCTAAGGAAAATGCCAACGAGATTTGCAAAAGAATTATATGGGGATTAGACAAAGATGCTCCTTTAGAGGAGATCATAAGACGCTGTGCTACAGTGGGAACAAATGCTTTTTACACCCAGACTATGATGAACGTGGAAAGACAGGGTCCCTCCTGGCAAGGGACTTCTAGAGAAACTCGGCGATGTTTTCAATGTGGAAAAATTTGGACATCTAAGAGCTCAGTGTAGGTATGGAGATACAGCGAGAAGACAGGGTGAAAGAAGACCTAAAACCCCATGTCCAAAATGCAACAGAGGACTCCATTGGGCATCAGAGTGTAGAATAATTCAGGGAAATGGGATGAGGGGCCCAGGTCCAGGGCCCCTGGCAAAAAAGACTTGGGGCATGATGGCAGCTGATGTTATACCCAAAGAACCTTTAGAAGGCCAGGACTCTGATTTAATCAACCAGCAGAAAAGCAATCACATGGCAGAAAGGGATTACCCAATCAGTCAGCCAAAAGGCAATCAGATTGCAAAAATGGATTACACTTGGGGAGAATACAGGCCTTTTAAACCAACAGGGCTGTGTCCAGTGCAAACAACTCCAATGTAATTGCCAGATGATGAGAAGAGATTTAGAAAGTGGTAAATAGAAGAAAATTAGATAGGTTAACTGCCTGGGAGAGAGGGTTTGCTTGTATTTTAACAGACAGAAGAAAACAGATGAAGAAGGCAATAGATGGGTGGCAATAAGCACCTGGAGAGAGACAGAAAAAGAGAAAGACCTCAAAATAAAGGAGAAGATCTAAGAAACATCTTACACAGAAAGAGCATGGCTAATAAAAAGACTGTTAAAGAACTTTAAAACCAGCAGGAATTATTGGACTTCCTCACACAAGATGAGACTAATGGACAATGGACTTATGGACATTTATAAATTTTCAATTTATGATTATTTGATTATGTTATTTGTTATATACTTCTAGCATGTGTTATGTTACTATGTTACTATGTGCTTATGTAATCTATGTAATTATGTGTAATGCCTTCCATATTGATGGATTTATGTTTCAAGGTCATGACTATCCTATGTTCTAAATCAAAAGAAAGGGGGAGATGTTAGGATTACTAGGTGAGAACTCAGGTTGTCTGGACAGTGACTAGGTGAGAACTCAGGTTGTCTGGACAATTACAAGGTGAGAATTCAGGTTGACTTGACAGTTCTCTGGCTCAGACCTGTAAAGGGAATTCACACCTTAGGAATCCTAGAAGGAGCAAATTTATTGGCTGAAGTGGTTCTTCCCAGAAGCCCTTGCATTATCCCACGCCCATTCTCTGGGAGGATAAAAGAGGACACCACTCCAGAGATAGGAGAAGTCTCTGCATTACATCAGGCTTGACAGGGCTCTCTACAGGAAGGGAAGTCACTTCTCTGGACAAGAGTTAACGGCAACTGCCTGGAGACAACAGTTCACTACAGGAAGAAGAATCTGTCCAAGAGATTAGAGTTGACACAGCAGATCTCTTCCCAGAGAGCGATCCGGCAGCTTCTGGAGACGACAGCTCGCTACAGGAACATATATGAGAGATTTTGCAAAGATTTATAGTTTTTGGCAACAGATTAAATATAGTGTTGTGAGTGGTATATTGTGTGTTTATTCATACATATCTAAATATATAAAATATATACACACAATAAAATTTTGTATATGTGTGTATGAAATATATATACATGCATATGTATGTACATAAATATATCTGTAGAAACACAAAGATATAATCTCTTATCTCTTTCTCATCTACTTTGGGAATACATGGGGAAATAAAAATGAATTGATAATTAGAGGTCTTGGACTTTCATTTACCATGCTTTCTATGAAACTCTGAAACCATAACTTTTCAGTTCCTTGCATTTATGATATTTTTTCCCTAAGGAACTTACAATCTCCAAATTTGAAATTCTGAGGCATATGTCCCAAGAGATTAAGCACTCTAAAAATGTGTGCGAGGGAGGGGATTTTTTTTACAAACAATCTCAAATGTACAGTTTCAGGGTTCTTAAAAACAGCAAGGCTTTTAGAATTACTTCCTAAAAGATATGAGACTAGCACCTTTTATAATAATAATAATGGTCCAGTCATTCCATGTTAAGAAGGCTTATAAATTCATGGTTTTCTTTTGGGAAAAAAAAGTTTTTTTCTTGAAAAAAAAGTTACTCTATTTGATAAGGAATATGTATAAACGGCCTTCAGGGTCAATGACATATATGACCTTGAGTGGCATCTCACTCTGAGTGAGTGATAGCTAAATGATCAGTTGTGTCCTTTTCCTCTCTAAATCCTGGGTTCAGAAATGTGAGGAAGAAATACTATCCCTGGTGTATGTTTCATTTCCAATTGTGATCAATGTAGCTAAACTAAAAAATTAGAAATAACAAGAACTTATGTATAACTGAGGTTGATAGTCCACATCTTTTGATTTCAAGTACTTCAAAACATTCCCAATAATAGTAATAAAAATTATAAGCTCTTATGTCACCAGTTATGATTTGGAAAAATAATATATATATATATATGTATATATATATATAAAGATATATATATACATATATATCCATATATATATTACATATATATATATAATTTCATTTGAAACTTACAATATAGCTAAAAGTATCTGAAAGAGGATTTTAAACACTCAAATGTGTTATAAATAGCCTGTATGATAACAACATAATATTTTCCAAAAAAAAAAAAAAAAAAAAAGAACCTTGAATACTCTATCCAACAATTATGTAGTGTCAATGGAAAGACTAAGCACAAACATGGAGTATGCCAATGGAAGCTACTCCATATTTGTGCTTAGACTTGCCTGTCTCTCTCTGTCTTACCTCTCTCTCTGTCTTCTCTCTCTCTCTCTCACTCTCTCTCTATCATCTATTTTTCCAAACACACATGTACATACATACATATATTTGCATACACACATATGCTTTAAAAGCATTTTATATCTCTTCACTTCAGAGCCATGATTCATTCTCTTTTTCCATAATGTCTTCACAGTGCTCCTTCTGGATATAACATATCTACTAAGTAGTTACTTTAACTATACTCCTTGTGAATATTTCTCTCTGCAACTCAACTTTCTGGGATTGTGCAATGTTGGACAAAGTGTCTCATTGGATACATTTATCTTCTTCAAGGTATCATTTCCAATTTTTCACTGATGGAAGGGGAGGGCAAGGAAGAAATTGTACTCAATCTACACCATATATCCACTTTGGAAAAAGGCTTAAAGGAAGACTTAGATAAAAGTTATTCTTTTAAAGTAGAGATCTTCATTTATAGTTATCTTTATTTTTAAAATTTTACTTCTCTTGTATTGACTCCTAAGAGAGCCTGGCTGGATCAGAGCTGGCTGACTTGCTTTATAGAGATTAACAGGGTGTGCTTTATCCTTCAGCTAAATAACAGTTAGGTATCAGTTGCCTAATTCCATCCATCCATTCCTGTTCTGTTTTTACATGACATTGCTGAAGAAACTTTTTCAGACATCCTAATAGTGAATGTTTGCAACATTTTCATATATCCTTTATAATCTTCTAATTGGTTACTCAGAGTATGAGCCACTCAAAGTCTCATCCTCTTTATAATATACAAAATGAGTGGGTCAAAATGTAAACCTTTATTATCCCTTTGATTTTTGTTACCAGCATATTACATTCTGCAGTCTCATTAAAATGACATGGAAACTCAAATGATCAGAAATGATCTGATCAATTTCACTTATAGGTACTGATGACAACAATGATAACAGCAACAATGATTCTAACTCATGGGATAATGAAAAAAGTCCATCTTTTAACAACAATATCTGAGGATGTCATGAAGTACTCTGGTTTTCTAATTAAAACAGAAGGTAATACAAAATGACACTTAAAAGCAAAAGTAGGTCATAAGCTATCAGCAACATGTGATTAGAGCTTATGAGACGTTTTCAAATCACTTTTCAGAGCTTTTTTTGGGAAGTGAATAAAGGATAGTATGGCATTATTATGCTTTTTTTATTTTAATAGTTTTTATTTACCAGATATATATGCATGGGTAATTTTACAACATTGACCTTTTGTTCTAATTTTTCCCCTCCTTACTCCCCTCCCCCCAGATGGCAGGTTGACAAATACATATTAAATATGTTAAAGTATAAATTAAATACAATATATGTATACATGTCAAAACAGTTGTTTTGCTGTACAAAAAAGAATCGGACTTTGAAATACTGTACAATTAGCCTGTGAAGGAAATACAAAATGCAGGCAGACAAAATTAGAGGGATTGGGAATTCTATGTAATGGTTCATAGTCATCTCCCAGAGTTCTTTCTCTGGCTGTAGCTGGTTCAGTTCATTACTGCTCTATTGGAACTGATTTGGTTCATCTCATTGTTGAAAATGGCCACGTCCATCAGAATTGATCATCATATAGTATTGTTGTTGAAGTATACAAAGATCTCCTGGTCCTGCTCATTTCACTCAGCATCAGTTCATGTAAGTCTCCAGGTCTTTCTGAAATCAGCCTGTTGGTCATTTCTTACAGAACGATAATATTGAATAATATTCATATACCACAATTCAGCCATTCTCCAATTGAGAGACATCCACTCAGTTTCCAGTTTCTGACCACTACCAAGAGGGCTGACACAAACATTCTTGCACATACAAGTCCCTTTCCCTTCTTTAAGATCCCTTTGGGGTAGTAGTAACACTGCTGGGTCAAAGGGTATGTACAGTTTGACAACTTTTTGAGCATAGTTCCAAATTGCTCTCCAGAATGGCTGGATGTATTCACAATTCTACCAACAATATATCAGTATCCCTGTTTTCCCACATCCCCTCCAACATTCTGCATTTTCTTTCCCTGTCATTCTAGCCACTCTGACAGATGTGTAGTGGTATCTCAGAGTTGTCTTAATTTGCATTTCTATGATTAATAATAACTTGGAGCATCTTTTCATATGTCTAGAAATAGTTTCAATTTCTTCATCTGATAATTGTCTGTTCATAACCTTTTACCCTTGATCAATTAGAGAATGGCTTGATTTCTTGTAAATTAGAGTCAATTCTCAATATATTTTGGAAATGAGGCATTTATCAGAACCTTTGACTGTAAAAATGTTTTCTCAGTTTATTGTTTCCCTTCTAATCTTATCTGCATTAGTTTTATTTGTACAAAAACTTTTCAATTGGCAATGTTATGCTTGGAAAGGAAAGCTTTACTTTTAGCATTTGTCAATGTCTTTTTAATTTTTTTTATTAAAGCTTTTTGTTTACAAAACATATGCATGGTCAATTTTTCAACATTAATCCTTGCAAAACTTACAGTTCCAAATTTTTTTCTCTCCCCCCCACTCCCTCCCCTAGAGGTAGTCCAAGACATGTTAATATGTTAAAAAATGTTAAATCCAATATATGCATACATATATCAATTTACATATACTCATAGGCATGCATATATTTACATGCACATAAATATATGTAAAAATATATATGTCTAAATTCAGAGAAAAAAATTAAGGAGATAGATTAAGGGAAGGAATTTTGGAAGGAACTCTTCTCACAACAGATCTAGGTTAAAGAGAGGACAAAATTTGCATTTAGAAGGGAATAAAAGTCTTCTAAATTTATAGAGAAAAAAAGAGAGTGAGGGAATAGAATAAGGGTACATGTATAGTGTGGTACATAGACTAATGGGATCTGGATAAAGAGAGGAAAATATATATATATATATAATGCCTATATATGAATTTGGAAGGATATAAAAATATTCTAAGTTAAGATAGAAACAATGCAATAAGTGAAAAGAGTCGGGAGAGGATAAGGCAGAGAGAGATCTTTTGGGGAGTAGATAAACCTAAGCAGTAGAAGGACAAGGTAGCAGGTAGAAGTCAAAGAAGTAAGGAGGGATAGAAAATTACATATATACACACACACACACACACACACACACACACAAACAACAATAAAAATAAGCAATGGAATTTATTAGTTAAATAAAATGAGGTAATAAATCATGATTTCAGACAAAGTTAAAGATAAATTTGATAGAATCAAAAGAAAAACAGGAAAACTACACTATTTGTCAGCCATATTTAGGCTATTTAATTTAACTAGAAGGTTGGAAATTGCTATTCCTACATTGCTATAGTGTAGAAATGATGATTTGATGAATTTAGAAAAATATGGAAATACTAGGATTTATGAGAAAAGATGTTATCCATTTTCAGAGATATAGGACAAGTAGGCATAGTATAGTTTTACATGTGTGTGTGAGCGCAAGATTATAGATATCAATGCATATATATATATGTATGTGTGTCTATGCTTAATTGTAGCCTTCTTGGCAGGGGGAGGATGGAAGGAAAGAAAAAAAAGTGCACATAAAACAGCAAGAGAAAACCTACAAGGAAACAAAGATTGACAGGGGAGCAAAAATAGACAACTTTGAGCACAATGTATAACATTATTACATTTTTTTTTGAAATGGAAATGTATTGCTTTATATTTGGAATCATTTTCTGCTGTGCATATGGCAATGTTTTCTATTTCTATTTTGGATTTTTAAAATATATAACTATATCTATCTACATATATTACAACTATCTATCAATCTATCTATATATACTAAAAAAATAAGACCTGTCTTCAGATTCTGTACTCCTGAGCAATTCACTTGACCTCTCTCAACCTCTCATTGTTAAATGGGATTATCATTATTCTTATTATTTTTATTACAGTATCTCTATCACTCTTGTTGTTGTGAATCTTAAATGAGTAAGCCCCTAGCATGTTAAGTCAGTTTAATTATCATCATGATGTTTTCAAGAATTGCAAGTACTCTCAATCAGACTTTTTTTCATTAATACGATTCCCAAGCCCCTTGTGATCCCCTAAGCAATATGACTTTAGTTATACTAAAGTTGCAATTGTGGCAATTCTGAGCAATTGAATGTGGCAAGCCATCCTTGAAGGATTGGGATAAATAGAGTATTTCTAAAGAAAACCTTGAAATTCTTTATGAACCTGGTTTCAAGGCCAGGCACGTTGACTCTTGCAACCAGCTTAGAAGATAACTTTGTGAAAAATGAAATTTGGAAAAAAATCAAACATTTTTAAAGCTTCCTCTTGTTACTGTTTAGTACCTACTCTTTCCTTTTTATGTCATGGAAATAAAATGTCTTAGATCAAAACACAAAAGACACTTGATCGAGCTGGTTCCCCTGCAGGTATATTTACTTTCTCTGTAATAGGTGGCCTGCAATTTCAGCTCTTCTTAGGTTGTAAGGAAACTTTGACATTGAATATTTGGAGTCATTTAATTGTTCCAATGGCTTTATTCTTATAGCTTGTTCAACTTTGGGGACTGAACAAACCACAGGAGATGACAAAGCTACATGTGGCCAGATAATATGAAAATCAAACAGGAGAGAACCAAGTTATGTCTGACAAGAAAATTGGATGACTCAGTCAGCTAAAGTCTTGTTGTTTTCCCTCCTTGTTACCTTAAAAATAAAAGAAAAAAATTTTGTTTGTTAGAGAGGCAGAATGGCAAGGTAGATACATATTGTATTTAAACCCAGAAAGACTTCACTTCAGATCTTTTTCTTGCACCTTAGCTGTGTGTCCCTGGACAAGTCAACTTTTCTTGGCTTCAGTTCCTCATCAATAAAATGAGGGAACAGGACTAGAGGGCCTTGTGGAGCTTTTCCCAGATATAACTCTATGATAATTTCTGGTTTTCTAGGCCTTAATATTTTTCTGATTTTTGGTTTCCATTTTCCTGGAGTTTCAGTATTCCTGGGGCTTCTAGGATGGTTAATGCTCCTGGTATTCACACTTTTTCAGGTTCAGAACTTGTTATACATAAATAGATAGACAATTAGATATATATGGAGATAATTTAGATAGATCTCTCTCTCTATATATATATCTATATATACATATAGATAATTATTTATATATATATATCAATATATAGATAGAGATAGGTAGATATAGATAGATCCATATATAGATATATAGGTATATCAGTATAGATAGAGATCAATATATAGATAACTAAATAGAGATAAATCAAAATATATATAAATATATAGAGATATATCAATATATGCATATTTATATACATGGATAGATAGATAGATATAAAAACATGCACATAACACATATTTTCCAAAACAATTGAGACAGTGTAGAATAATAAATAAAAAGCCATTCTTGGAATTAGGAAAGTCTGGATTTGAATTCTGTCTCTAGCACATAACTAACTGCATGAAACTGTAGCAGTCTCTTACCATCTTAATGAACCAGGAAACTCTCTAAAACAAAGTTCCAGAAGAGTTAAGAATCCATAACAATGATCAGATTATCATACTGAGAATGACTCAACAATGTCACAGATCTGGATTAAACATAAACTAAAACAGGAGTTCTTCTGGAAAGGGTAATTGATAGAACCTGAACAAATTTAGAAGAGATTTCAAAGCCAAGAAACTGATACATTGACTTATACCTGAAATTGTAACTGCCAAAGAGATCAGGTACTGCTTTAGGCAACACACTGCATTTTGTACTCTAGAGGGGAAGAGGAAACTGGAAAACAAATTAGAATAAAATATATGCTTAGGAGAATAGTGGTGGTTTTGTTTAAATAATCTATATTTTTTAAGCCATAGTGTCTGACAACAGAATCACAATGTTGGAAGGGAATGCAGAGGGCATTCTTTTGGTCTGCCCTGCATTTTTACAGCTTCTATTGATGAAATTTCTGCAGTAGCTGTCTAGTTTTTGCCTGAAGACTTCAAGTAAGGGCAATATGACAACTTTGCCAAGTATCCTCCTCCATTTTTTGTACAGATAACTTTTAGAAAGTTTAAAAAATTTTTTCTTGTATATTAAGACTAATTGTGCCAACGTTTAATTGATCCTTACATTACACTTTGTTCTTTTCTCTGGGGTTAAGCAAACTCAGTCTAATTTTCCTTCTATGTTATTCCTTGATCTGAAAAATAATCATCATATGTGTAATCTCTAGCATATCCCTGCATGCTTTATAGAAAGAAAAGGGGAGTACCAAAGAAGAAATAGGACCTTTGATTGGAATGTATAGCATAATGAAAATTGACACCAGGGTGAAGCTAACATTGATAAATTCTTATTTTTTAATTTTCTTTTCAAAAAGAATAATTTGTTGGGAGCCACAATCTCTAAACTGACTGGCAAAGCCGTAGCATTGAGATCAAATGTGCACAGCACTCATGCAGGAGCATTTCCTTCTGTGATTCTCATTTGTGGACTAATGTTTCCTATATTACTTATAATTGGCTTGATTACAGCACTAACTTTACCTAAAAAAATCTGGTGACAAGGGGAATTTGCTCAAGTTAACTGGAAATCATTCCACATGCTTATTCTGTCCTAATAAAACTAGTCTCTCACTGAGACAAATGATAAAGGAGAGATTGTAGTAATGAAGGATGCAAAGAGAATACCATGGGGGAGCATTGTCACTATGGGCGAGAATCCAAAGGTCTAGGAAATAGTGGTGTTTACTAACTTAGACTCAGAAAAGATCCATATGTCTAGTAATCAATAGATGATTAAAGTATAACTGGAATTGCTCTGAATGTCCTATTACCCTTTTTGAGAAACAATGCATGTCCTATGTACATAGTTCCAAGTCAGAGAAATAGAGGGATTAAACAATCCATAGGATTGACAAAGAAGACATAAGTAAACTAACAAAAGGCACTGACATTTAACCTTGTATAACATTTACCTTTCATTATTAGCTTTGGGTAGTGTAATCAATAATTAACATTTAACCATGAAATATTTACTCAAATGTATTAAATGTCAAATATAGTAACATATAAAGGTCTATAATTCAGACATGTCTGAAGACTATGTTGACCTGAGGAAAAATATATGTAACCAGGAAAATTCCATCAGTTCCTCACTCAAGCTACCCCACTGTGATGTTCTGTTGTCTCTAAATTGTAATTTGTTCTCTGGGTGCAGATCTCTTGGGGGAGCTTCTGGAAGGCAGCCTTGGCTTTAGTTCGGTTCAATAATCCCAAAACGCAACCAGGAGTTAAAGTCCAGATCCTATATTGTGTCCTTCAAAGTCATGAATCTTTTCCTGTCAGAATGTCTCCAGCAGCTTCAGTCTCTAGCTCCCTCTGAATCCAAAGCCTCCAGCCAGCATGAAGGTAAATGTGGGAATGAATCAGACTCTGTCTCCAAGAGTGTGGGATTGTGGGTTTCCCAGAATTCAATCCTACATGTGAATCTCCCAGAAGTCCATGAGCAGGCTTTTCCTTGTGAATCTGCTCTTTTCCCAGTGTCCCCAGCCAGCACCACAGTAGAATCTCGAATGACCCCTCCTTCCTGAATCCTGGCTCCTTAAAAAAATTTCCCCAGTTTTCTGCTTCTTTCTAAATTTGGATGCATTGGTTTTCTCTGTGAAAATTTTTTTTTTAATTTCACATAACTAAAATTATTTATTTTACATGCCATAAGTTCCTCTAACTTTTATTTGGTCATAAATTCTTCCCTTATCCATAGATCTGACAAGTAAACCTTTCCACACTATGCTAATTTACTTTGATGTCCATAGTTTTGATCTTATTTTGATATTTTGTGTGAGATCTTGGGCTATACTTAACTTTTGTCAATTTTCTTTGAAATGTCCCCTGAATTTTGTCAAATACTGAGTTCTTGTTTCTAAAACTTGGATTTTTGGTTTATCAAACACTAGATTTGTTTGCTCATTAATTGCTGTGTATTATGTATCCAATCTATTTCATTGATCAACCAGCCTATTTCTTTTCCAGTTCTGGACTGATTTGATGATTGCCATAAATTCAATTTGAGATTTGATATGGCTAATGTTACCTTCATTCACATTTTTTTTCATTATACCCTTTTACATTTTTTTTTCTTTTGTTCTAGGTGAATTTTGTTATGATGTTTTCTAATTAAAATAAAAAATTTGAAAGTTTTGTTAGTATAACATCAAATAGTTTACTTAGGTAGCATTACCATTTTTATCATATTGGCTCAGCCTACCCATAGGATATTAATATTTTTCCAACTGTTGATGTCTGATTTTATTTGTGTGAAAAGTAGTGTGTAATAGTGTTCCATATACTTGCGGGTTTGTCTTGCAAGGTAGACACCAATATTTTATATTGTCTATAGTTAATTTAGGTGGAATTTCTTTTTCTATCTCTTCCTGCTGAACTTTGTTGGTAATATAAAGAGTTGATGATAATTTCTGTGAGTCAAATTTGTTAAAGTTGGTTAATTCAACCAATTTTTAAAGTTGATTTTCTGGGATTTTTGAAGCATGTCATATTTTCATCTGAAAAGAGAAATGATAGTTTTGTTTCCTCTTTGTCTATTCTAGCTATTCTTTCAAATTTTTTCTTCATTTATTACTACAACTAGTGTTTCTAAGATAATACTGAATAATAATTTTGATAATGGTCATCTTTGCTTCATTCAGGTTCTGATAGAGATGAAATCTGTATTTTGTCAAAAGCTTTTCCTGCATTGACTGAGATAATCATATGACTTTTGGTGATTTTGTTATTTATATGGGCAATTGTACTGATAGTTTATCTAACAGTGGACCACTCTGCATTCCTATCATAAATCTTGCCTGGTAACAGTGTATGATCTTTACAATATATTGCTGCAATCTAGTATTTCATTCATTCATTTATTTATTTATTTATTTATTTATTTATTTATTTATTTGCATCAATATTCATTAGGCAAGCTGTTCTATACTTCTCTCTCATTCTCTCAATCTCTTTTTCTTTTCATGCTATAAGTACCAGCACTATAATTGTGTCATAAAAATAATTTGATAGAATTCTTTCTTTGCCTAGTAAAAAAAAAACAAAAAAACAAACAAAAAAAAAAAACAGTCGTATACTACTGAAACTTTTTAAAAATGTTTTGAAGAATTCACTTGTGAATTCATGTAGTCCTAGGAATTTTTTTTTTAAGAAACTCATTGATTGCCTGGTCTATTTTTTTCTCTAAAATGTGATTATTTAAGTAACCTTTTCAATATTCTGTTAATCTTGTCAACTTATATTTTGTATATATTCATTTATCTCATTTAAATGGTCAGGTTTATTGGTATGTAATTGGGTATAATGCCTACCATTCATTGTATTATTTTTATCTTCATTAGTGGTGAGTTTACTCTTTTCATTTTTGATGGTAATTATTTTGATTCTTTTTGATTAAATAACAAATTGTTTATCTATGTTTTTTCTTTTCCTGAAGCTAAGTCCTAGTTTTAATTATTAGTTCAAAATTTTTCTTACTTTAAATTTTATTAATCTCTTTTGATTCTCAGAATTTCTAATTTAGTGTTTAGTGTTATTTAATTTGTTATTTTACTAGGTTTTATATTTACATGCCCAATTAATTGATATGCTTTTTCTCTGTTTTATTGATTTAAGTATTTAGAGATATACATTTTCCTTAAGTACATCTTTGGTTGCATTCCATAAATTTTGTTATGTTGTCTCATTGTTATGATTCTGTTTAATGAAATTATTGTTTCTATGATTTGTTTCTTGATATAGTCATTCTTTTGGATTAGATTATTTGGTTTCCAATTAATATTTAATCTATGTTGCACAGCCAGTATGTGAGACATCTAACACAACTACAAAAAACAAATAGTGAGCCTCTGAACCTCAGAATAATGGATGAATTGGTCATGTCCACCAGCATGGGAAGGAAGGTGGTAGTATCAGCCCTAGGGCAGTGTGAAGCCACTATCATCTGTAGAGGAAGCTTTGGACAATTTCCCCTTTGCCATAATAGCAGACTTCAATCTTTTAAAAATGAACAAAAAAGCAGAAAAAGCTCTGACCATAGATAGTTTTATGGAAATAGAAAAGAAAAGATCTCACACCCTGAGAAAACTAAAGGCAAAATGTCTTCAGATGAAGACCCCAAAAGTGATATGAGTTTGCCTTCATCTCACAAGGCTCTCTTGGAAAAAACTCTTAAAAGAGGGATAGAAGAAAAGTGGGGTAAAAATAAGAACTTTGCAGGAGAATTTGGAAAATAAAGAGAAATTATTTGAGGAAAAATCATTAAAAACAAGATTTGACAAAATTAAAAAATAGATTTGATGAATTGGAAAAAGAAACCAATTCATTGAAAGAATTTGTGAAATGGAAAAAAAAATCCAATGAACAAAACAACTCATTTAAAAGTTCAATTGGTCAAGTGCAAAAGAAGATAAAAAAGCTAACTGAAGAAAATTATTCACAAAATATTTCACAAGAAAATTTAGAATTTTACAAATAAAAGTGAATGTCTTAAATGAGATATTAAGAATGAAAGCCAAACGAAACGAAACAAAACAAAACAAAACAAAAAAAAAAAAAAAAAAAGAAGAAAATTTAAAATACGTCACTGGTAAAACAAGTAACCTGGAAAATAGATCCATGAAATAAAATCTGTGAATTATTGGACTTTTGGAAAACCAAGATGAAAAAGAGCCTAGACATCATCTTTCAGGAAATCATTAAGGAAAACTGCCCTGAAGTCTTAGAACCAGAGGGTAAAATAGCTGTTGAAAGAATCCACTGACCACCTTCTGAAAGATTCCTCAAAATAAAAACTCCAAGGAAAATCATAGCTAAATTTCACAATTAACAGATCAAGGAAAGAGCATTGCAAGCAGCCAGAAAGATACAATTAAAATATCAAGGAGCCACAATCAGTATTACCCAGGACCTAACAGTTTCCACCTTAAATGATCAAAGGGCCTGGAATCTGATATTCTGAAAGGCAAAGAAACTTCTATTGCTACCAAGAATCAACTATCCAGCAAAATTCAACATTATATTTCAGGGGAAAAATGGACATTAAATGAATCAGAGAATTTTCATTTATTTCTGATAAAAAGACTAGAGCTAAACAGAAAATTTGCTATTCCAATACAGAACTCAAGAGAAGCATAAAAAGATAAAAATGAAAGTGAAACATTGTTTCTTTTAAAGGTTAAAAAGTTTACATCACTATATGGAAAGATTACATGTTTAACTCTTGAAAATTGTATCTCTGATATGGTTAAATTTAGAAGGTGCAGGTATAATTTGATTTTATTGTGACATTATAAAAAATAACCTAGCGATGGAAAGGGAATTTTACTGGAAAAAGAGGAAAGAGAAGGTAAAATGGGGTAAATTACATCTCATGAAGAGGCAAAAAGACCTATTATAATTGAGGGAAAGAAGGGAGAGGGATGAGCATTGTATAAATCTTATTCTCATCAGATTTGGCTTGAAGAGAGATATCTCAATTCCATTTTCAGGAGATTAGGTACTCAATACTCTCCATTTCCGGACTCCCAGCCACACTTTCACTGCTTACCACTATTGGGTAAAATCTTGTGGTGGAAGATGGCCGAAGAGGATACAGGCTTCATTCTAATCTCCTCATCTATCCTCACTACTCATTACCAAATTCAGCCTCTGAAATAGTGCTTGACTGGTAAAATCCACAAACACTGGGAGTACAACAAATTACAAGCTGAAGATAATCTGGAAAATCATCAGGAGAGGTTTGTCTTGATTGGGTAGAAGGAGGCCAGCTCTGGCAGGGAGGCAGAACACAGAGGCTAGCATTCTGAATGGATCAGGGGAGGGGAATTTGCAGGGAGGACTCTACCACAGGTTGGCTGTCTGCATTGGTTGCAAAGCAGTAGATAAGTAGAGAACTTACACAAATACCAAAGATAGAGTATACTCCACAAAATGCTAGAATTTAGTAGGACCTGGCCACACTCACCCAGCATCAGGAGTGACTCAGCATAGACCACAGCACAACTGTGCAGCCCCATTCTGCAGCATGGGGCTTTTGCCAGGGTAGCCACAATTCTGCATGGAGAGGAGTGGGAGTGGGGTGCTCTGCCCAGGGTAACTTCCACAGCAGGGCTCTTCACAGGAGACTTCTGCAGCTAGGCTGCTCTTTGCTGCCCATTTGCAGGACAGATACTGTCCATCTATCTATCCCTATCCTGCAGAGGAAGCTGGTCACCTCCTTGCTCTGAAGACAGACGCTAAGGGCTTAAAAAAAAAGAGTAAAAAAGCCAAGAAAACACTAACTATCAATAGCTTCTATACAGAAAGAGAGCAGGTTTCCAACCTTGAAGAGACTAATAGCAGACAGTCTCCAGACAAAACCCAAAGCAGGATGTAACCTGGTTATATGCCAATTAAATGCAGAAAGGCAGAAATATTATGCATTCTTTTCAGATCATGATGCAAAAAAAAAAAAATTGACAAAAAGCTAGGGGTAAATAGACCAAAAAGTAATTGGAAACTAAATAATCTCATCCTAAAGAATGGGTGAAACAGCAAATTATAGACACAATAATTTCACCCAATAGAATGACAAACAGACATCACACCAAAATTTGTGGGATGCAGCCAAAGTAATAAGGGGAAATCATATATCTTTAGAGGGTTACTTGAATAAAATAGAGAAAGAGATGATCAATGAATTAGGAACTTGGAACTTGAAAATCTAGAAAAAGAGCAAATTAAAAATGCCTAATCAAATGCTAAACTTGAAATTCTAAAATTAAAAGGAGAAATTAATACAATTGAAAATTAAAAAAAAACTATTGAATTAATAAATTAAAATTAAGAGTTGTTTTTTTGGAAAAAACAACAAAATAGATAAACCTTTGCTAAATCTGATTAGAAAAAGGAAAGAAGATAATCAAATTGTTAGTCTTAAAAATGAAAAAGCAGAACTTTCTACCAATGAAGAGGAAATTAGAGCAATAAATAGGAGTTACTTTGCTCAACTTTATGCCAATAAATTTGATAATATAAGTGAAATGGATGACTATTCAAAAATATGGGTTTGCCAGATTAACAGAGGAGGAAGTAAATTGCTTAAATAGTCCCATTTCAGAAAAAGAAATAGAACAAGCTATTAATCAACTCCCTAAGAAAAAATCTCCAGAATCGGATGGATTTACA
Source organism: Sminthopsis crassicaudata (assembly GCF_048593235.1). Classification (NCBI taxonomy): domain Eukaryota; kingdom Metazoa; phylum Chordata; class Mammalia; order Dasyuromorphia; family Dasyuridae; genus Sminthopsis; species Sminthopsis crassicaudata. The sequence continues at coordinate 30,908,839 of NC_133618.1, read as the reverse complement.
TGTGAATTCTACTAAACATTTAAAGAACAATTAACTCCAATGCTATGTAAACTATTTGAAAAAATAGGGCATTGTCTCCTACCAAATTCCTTTTATGACACAGACATGGTATTGATATCTAAACCAGGTAGGCTGAAAAGAGAAAAAAAAAATTATAGACCAATCTCCCTAATGAATATTGATGTTAAAATCTTAAATAAAATATTAGTAAAAAGATTGTAGAAAATCATCCCCATAATAATATACCATGACTAGGTGGATTTATACCAGGAAAGCAGGGCTGGTTCAATATTAGGAAAACTATTAATATACTTGACTATATAAATAACCAAATTAATAAAAATCATATGATCATCTCAATAGAAACAGAAAAAGCATTTGATAAAATCCAACATCCATTCCTATTAAAAACATTTGAGAGTATAGCAATAAATGGACTTTTCCTTAAAACAATCAGTAGCATCTGTTTAAAAGCATCAGTAAGCATTATATGTAATGAAGATAAACTGGAACCATTCCCAATAAGATCAGAAGTGAAACAAGGTTGTCCATTTACTATTCAATATTGTATTAGAAATTCTAGCTTCAGCAAAAAGAATTGAGGAAGAGATTAAAAGAATTAGAGTAGGTAATGAGGAAACCAAATTATCGTTCTTTGCAGATGATATGATGATATACTTAGAGAACCCCAGAGATTCTACTAAAAAGCTATTAGAAATAATGCACACCTTTAGCAATGTTGCAGAATACAAAATAAACCCACATAAATCATCAGCATTCTTGAATATCACCAACAAAACCCAACAGTTAGAGATACAAAATTTAAAGTAAGTACCAATAGTATAAAATATTTGGGAATCTATGTGCCAAGGGAAAGTCAGGAACTATATGAGCAAAACTATAAAAAAACACTTTCCACACAATAAAGTCAGATCTACCAAATTAGAAAAATATTAAGTGCTCTTGGATAAGTCGAGCGAATATAATAAAGATGACAATACTACCTAAACTAATCTTATTTAGTGCTATACCAATCAGACTCCCAAAAAAACTATTTTAATGACCTAGAAAAAATAACAAAATTCATCTAGAAGAACAAAAGGTCAAAACTTTCAAGGGAACTAATGAAAGAAAAAAAATCAAATGAAATTAGCCTAGCTGTACCAGATCTAAAATTGTATTATAAAGCAATGGGTACCAAAATCATTTGGTATTGGCTAAGAAATAGACTAGTTGATCAGTGGAATAGGTTAAGTTCACAGGACAAAACAGTGAATAACTTTAGTCTAGTGTTTAACAAACTCTAAAGCCCCTGCTTTTGGGATAAGAATTCACTGTTTGACAAACTTGCTTGGAAAATTGGAAATTAGTGTGACAGATTGACCCCCACTTAACACTGTATGCCAAGATAAGGTCAAAATGGGTTCATGACCTAGGCATAAAGAATAAAATTATCAACAAATTAGAACATAGGATAGCTTACCTCTCAAACCTGTGGAAAAGGAAGGGATTTGTGACCAAAGAAGAACTAGAGATCATTATTGATCACAAAATAGAACATTTTGATTATATCAAGTTAAAAAGCTTTTGTACAAAAAACAAAACAAAACAAACAAACAAACAAAAACTAATGCAGACAAGATTAGAAGGGAAACAATAAACTGAGAAGACAGTTTTACAATCAAAGGTTCTGATAAAGGCCTCATTTCCAAAATATCTAGAAAATTGACTCTAATTTAAAAGAAACCTAGCCATTCTCGAATTGATAAATGGTCAAAGGATATGAACAAACAATTTTCAGATGAAGAAATTGAAACCATTTCTAGCCATATGAAAAGATGCTCCAAGTCATTATTAATCAGAGAAATGCAAATTAAGACAACTCTGAGATATCACTACACATCTGTCAGATTGCCTAGGATGACACAAAAGATAATGCTGAATGTTAGAGGGGATGTGGGAAAACTGGGACACTGATACATAATTGGTGGAATTGTGAATACATCCAGCTATTCTGGAGAGCAATTAGGAACTATGCTCAAAATGTTATCAAAGCATGCATACCCTTTGATCCAGCAGTGTTACTACTGGGCTTGTATCCCAAAGAGATCTTAAAGAAGGGAAAGGTACCTGTAGATATCAAAATGTTTGTGGCAGCCCTTTTTGTAGTTGCTATAAACTGGAAAATGAATGGATGCCCATCAATTGGAGAATGGCTCAATAAGTTGTGGTATATGTTATGGAATATAATTGTTCTTTAAGAAATGACTAGCAGGAAGATTTTAAAAGACCTGGAGAGACTCACATGAACTGATGCTGAGTGAAATGAACAGGACCAGGAGATCATTATATACTTCAACAAGAATACTATATGATGATTAATTATGAAGGATATGGCTCTCTTCAACAATGAGATGAACCAAATCAGTTCCATTTGTTCAATAATGAATAGAACCAGTCACACCCAGTGAAATAACTCTGGAAAATGAGTATGAACCACTACATAGCATTTCTAATCCCTCTGTTTTTATTCACTTGCATTTTTTATTTCCTTCTCAGGTTAATTGTACCTTATTTCAAAGTCCAATTTTTCTTGTGCATCAAAATAACTGTATGGATATGTATACATATATTGTATTTAACATATACTTTAACATATTTAACATGTATTGGTCTACCTGCCATTTAGGGGAGGGGGTGAGGGGAAGGAGGAGAAAAGTTGGAATAAAAGGTTTTGCAAGGGTCAATGCTGAAAAATTACCCATGCATACAGCTTGTAAATAAAAAGCTATAATAATAATAAAAAAAGACTTTTGGTGAGTAAAAATTTTTTCTGAGAGACATATATTCTGGGCATTTTGATCATTTCATTAAAAAGACCAGCATGTTATTTATAAAAGCATGGTCATTTTGGCTATCTCTCTGACTAAAGACAATCATGGTGGTAGACTCAAAGTTTATTTATACTTCAAAAAGTAAGTTTTACTGAGGGATAGCAATCAGCTCTGATTAGATAAATGAATAGAATGTGAACTATATTAAAATATGGGTCTTGGGGTATGTGAACTATCTTATTGAAATCGTGGTCATAAAGACATCAATTTTCATATTACTTGTTAAGACAGAAGAGAGGATCCTCATTTTCTCAGCTCTGTCTGAGCAAATACATTGAGCAGGAATATACCCATTAGCTCAAATTTAGAATTTTTTTACTGTCTTTTTAGATTTTGGCCTGCATAAAAGTATAAGAGAGATTTCTCAAACCAGTTGGTTCTGGATGAGGATAAAGAAAGGGGAAAATGATCTTACTAACACAATAATTAAAATTTGAATATAATAGAGAAATATTCATTTCTCAAACTAGATTATTTTAAAAACTATAAATGAATGCATACATAAACAATAAGCAAATGAGTAAATAAATAAGTGAATAAAGAAATTAATAAGTGAATGGTTAAGTAAACAGAAAACATGAAGAAATAAATGAATAAATACATAAATTACAATGAACAAAGAAACAAACTATCAACAAAAGAACAAAGGAAAAAAACCAATAAAGCCCTACAAATAGGTAAATGCAAAAGTAAATGAAAGAACATATAAATCAAGAAATAAATAGTACTTTTATCATAAGACTGACATGAACATCAAATAAGGAAGAGTATAGAGAATAATTTGAAAACTTTTAAAAAAGAGTGACCTTACCTGATGAGTGATTCTGGGCAAGTCATTTAACAATTCTGAGCCTCATTTTTCTTATCCATAAGATAAGATCATCTCCAACATCTCTTCTATTTTTATATACACCATGTTGTAATCCTATGACAAGAGTTCTTCAAGACCCTTTTTAGATTTAACCTTTATGATGCCAAACAAAAATACAAACAAAAACAATAAGAAAAAAAAAAAACTTAGTTGGCTGTCGAGATACTTTTTCAATATGACAAATGAGCCTTGAGTTTTTTGGTGAACTTTTGTTTTTTTACCAAATTGATTAAATTGATCTTTTGTCCTAGGGGCATGAGGCAGCTTTTGCTTTTGATGTTGTTGTTGTTGTCCTTGTTGTTGTAGAGATTGTATATATGTATGCCAAAATAAGTTAATCTTTAGAAGATAAATTGTGCCTCCATCTGGGGCCAACACAAGCAGTTGAAACATGAAAAAAAAATGTCAATGCAATGGGAATAATCAGTTAAATGCTATTTTTTGTTCTTGTGAAATTGCTATTGATTGTGAACTCTCATAGAACAGGGCCAGTGTATATATATAATCAAGAATATATAAATTACTTTTGATGATGATGAACAACTCTGCAGAAAGTCAATGGGCTAGATTCAATGAAGTCAGATGATTGAAGGAGTACAAGCTAGATATATAAAATACTAATGTTATTAGATAATACCTACAATATCCAACATAAAACTCTGGGATTCCCAGTACGAGGATATGAGAATATGATCATCGATTTGGAGTAGGAAGAGTTTATTTAGTTTGTGCATTGTTAACTCTCTCCTTTTCCTTCCCCTTTTCCCTTCTTTCTGGCCAGTCTCTCTCTGTCTCTCTCTGTCTCTCTCTGTCTCTCTCTTTCTCTCTCTCTCTCTCTCTCTCTCTCTCTCTCTCTCTCTCTCTCTCTCTCTCTCTCTCTCTCTCTCTCTTTCTCTCTCTCTCTCTCTCTGTCTCTGTCTCTCTCTCTTTCTCTCTCCCTCTCATTCTCTCTCTCTCTTTCTCTCTCTCTCCCTCCCTCTCTCTTTTTCTCTCTCTCAAATGTACATAGTTTGTAAATGAAATGTCAAATACAGACAGTAATAAGTTTGACTAAAAGAGAAATTAATAAAAGAGGATCAATGTGTAATTAGCTATTGTTTCTTTTGTTAAAACATATTACTTGTTAAACTTTTGGGGGTGAAACAGAGAGATGCTTTCCATTTGATGAAGTTTTGAGAGTATTAAATCATTTCTTACCCATAATCTTGGCTTATTATTCTAAATTAAAGAATTTCAGAATTGGAAGAGATCTCAGAGGCAACATAGTTGAATTTGTATTAACACAATGATTCCTACACCATTTACCCAGCCATTCTTGTCTTAGGTCCACTTAAGGGAAAACTCATTAAGTTTGGAAGTATCTTTTTAGTAGAAGGCACAATCTAACCCTCTCCAATTTCGCACCCATTACTTCTCGTTCTCCCCTTTGAGATTGAACAGAAATCATTAAAGTCCTCATCCATACAAGAAGCCTTTATACTTGAATACAGATACTATGGCCCTTTTAAGTCTTTTGTTCAAGCTTCACTGCTTTAGTTTCTTTCACAGCCACAAATGACATGATTTGCTTAAGTACATATCTCGCAGCAGGTCTTGTTTTTAACTACTTTGTCTTTATTTGTATTGATTTTCCTTACATTTGTTCTGTGTATTACTCACAGATGTCCTTGTTATCTCTTCAATTAGAATGGAAGCACCTTGCTCTAAAGATTATTTGATTTATTGTATTTGTGATGGCAAAGTGGCTGGCACATAGAAAATACCTAATAAATGCTTGGTGATTGATTCAGTCATTTATCTTGGTCAAACTCATTTGGGCACTCTCCAGTTTATGAACGCATTTCCTAAAATATGAAGCATGGATCTGTACAAAATAGTTAAGAATGTTTCTCTTCTTAGATTATCAGCAATTAATCACAATGATATATTGTTTGTACGCAATTACATGCATGTTGTTTTCCCTATTAATTTATAAACTACTTGAGCATAAGTATTTATGCTGTTGCCTTTCTTTGTATTCTTGTCAACTTAACTTGTCTTGTCCTGGGCAAAGAACATAGACCATAAACTTTCTTTTCTTAACTTAACTAGACTTGTCTTTCACAGAGAACAAGACTGTAAACTTTCTTTTCCTAATGTCGTGCCTTCAATGCAGTACAAATCAATTTACAATTTCTTTTGGAGGAAATCAGGGTTAAGTGACATGCCTGGGTCCACGTTGCTATTAGGTACCTAAGATGGAATTTGAACGTAGGTCTTCCTTATATAAGAGCTAGTTCTCTTCCCATTGGGTCACCTAGATGCTTCTACTTTAAAATATAGTACACTATAAAAATGCTTGTAATCATCATCATCATCATTATTTTTTGTTACTAAATCACACTGTTGATTTATATTAAGCTAGTATTTCACTAAAAGCAAAAAATCTAGTCCTACTTTCTCATTTTCAACTAAGAAAATTGATTCTTTTTAAACCAATGCATTATTTTTATCAACACAAAATCCCAATTACTTATTTCTAGCCCAATATTCTAGATTTTTAAGATCTTTAACTTTTGAGTTTAATATGAATTAGAAAAACTCTTCCATCATATTTTTAAAAGTTTAAAAAATTATTCTACTGGCTGTAAAGGCAGGATGATCTGAGTTCAAATCCAGTGTCAGACACTTAATATTTTCCTAGCTGTGTATCTCTGGACAAATGACTTAACCCTCATCACCTTCCCCCAAAACAAACAAGCAAACAAATATATTCATGAAAAACTGAGCTCTGAATTCTCTGAATTAGCCCCACCCATTGAGAAGTTCAGAATTATAGTACCAGATATCAATTACACATGTATCATCATGCAAAATATAATTCTATATTACACATGTTGCAAAAAAGCAAGGGGAAAATGAGGAAAATTAAAAAAAATGTTTTTCCAATCTACATTCAGAGCCCATCTCTGTCTCTGCTTTTATCTCTTTCCCTCACCCTCTCTCTGAGAGTGTTTAACCTTTTTCATCACACATCCTTCAGAATTTTCTTTGATCATCTTTTGGATTTAGAAGAAATCATTCACAATAGACCATCACACAAGATTTACATCTACTATGTAGAATGCTTTCTTGGTTTTGCTCATTTCACCTAATGGGTAATTTAATAAGAATGTCATCTATTTCTTTATATAAATTATTAGTAAAAATGTTAAAAACTTACTTATACACAAAGGAAGACTATGGAAGGGCACTGTTGAAGACTTCTGAAGTTGATATCATCAATTAAGGAGAAAAAAAAAACCTAACAAACAAGTGGAGTGGAGCTCATACAAATTTGGAGTCAGAGACTCAAAAATTTATTTTAATATTTATTAACATAAAATGTGGATTGACCTATTTTCCTCATTAGTAAATAAAATGATTTAAGGTCCATTAAAGACTAAATGTGTGCTCCTTTCATCAGAGATTCCTAATAAAATAAATCTCTGCTAGATCACACATTGTTTCTAGAACTGATTCTGAACCAATGTAATTATTGTATTTTCTAACCATATCTCTCCATGCTTTCTACAACAAAAGTACTAAAGAAAAGAATTCCCTTATTGTCTATGTGGAAATGGAACCTAAAAGCATTAGATGATGGGTCTGTTGTCACATTAAGAGACAATGCTCAGATTTGAAACTATATTCTCTGATTTTGAACCTGTTTTTTTTTTTTTTTCATTCAGGCTGGTTCTCCACTTTTAACTTATGTTCAAACTAAGCACACAATTCAATCTTTATTGTTGAACATTCTGAGTCTTGTACATAGTAGGATTGTAACATATAGTTCTTTTTTGTAGCTTTCTTTGCATGTGTACTTATCTTTTTATTGCTTTTTATATACAAAACATATGGATGGGTAATTTTTCATCTTCGACTCTTGCAAAAACTTCTGTTTCAACTTTTCCCCTCTTTCCCTCCACCCCCTCCCCTAGATGGCAGGTAGTCCCATACATGATAAACATGTTAAAATATATGTTAGATACAATGTATGTATACATATTTATACATTTATCTTGTTGCACAAAAAGGTTCTGATTTAGAAAGAAAGTAAAAGTAACCTAAGAAGGAAAAACAAAAATGCAAGCAAACAATAACAGAAAGAGTGGAAATGTTGTATTGTGGTCCATTCTCATTTCCCAGTGTTTTTTCCTCTGGATATAGCTCGTTCTATTCATTACAGATCAATTGGAAGTAACTTGGATCCTCTCATTCTTGAAGAGAGCCACGTCTGTCAGAATTGATCATCATGTATTATTGTTGTTGAAGTGAATAATGATCTCCTGGTTCTGCTCATTTCACTCAGTATCAGTTCATGTAAGTCTCTCTGTATTCATCCTGATGGTCATTTCTTTTTTTTTAATTTTTTATTAATTTTTATAATTATAACATTTTTTGACAGTACATATGCATAGGTAATTTTTTTTTACAACATTATCCCTTGTACTCCCTTCTGTTCTGAGTTTTTCTCCTCCTTCCCTCCCCCCCTCCCCTAGATGGCAGGCATTCCCATACATATTAAATATCTCATAGTATATCCTAGGTACAATATATATGTGCAGAGCCAAATTTTGTTGTTGTTGTTGTTGCAAAGTAAGGATTGTATTCACAAGGTAAAAATAATCTGGGAAGAGAAACAAAACAAAACAAACAAATAAAACAAAACAACAACAACAAAAAAAAAAACCCCACAATGCTCACTGTTTACACTCATTTCCCAGTGTTTCTTTTCTGGATGTAGCTGATTCTGTCCATCATTGATCAATTGGAATTGGATTAGCTCTTCTCTATGTTGAAGATATCCACTTCCTGATGGTCATTTCTTATAGAACATTAATATTTCATAGCATTCATATACCACAATTTATTCAGCCATTTTCCAGTTGGTGGGCACCCCTTCAATTTCCAATTTCTAGCCACTATGAAAAGGGCTGCCACAAACATTATTTTGCACAAACGGGTCCCTTTCCCTTCTTTAATATCTCTTTGGGAAATAAGCCCAGTAGTAACACTGCTGAATCAAAGGGTATGCACAGTTTGATAACTTTTTGAGTACAGGTCCAAATTGCTCTGTAGAATGGTCAGATCCATTCACAACTCCACCAACAATGCATCAGTGTCCCAGTTTTCCCATTGTGTTTCCCTCCAACATTCATCATTATTTTTTCCTGTCATCTTAACCAATCCGAAAGGTGTGTAGTGGTATCTCAGAATTTTTTTAATTACCATTTCTCTGATAATAATGATTTGAAAAACCTTTTTATTTGATTTCTTCATCTGAAAATTGTAACACGTAATTCTCACATTAGACTGGATTCAAGGTAAGAAGACATTAGCATCCAAGTAATATATTGTTGAGAAAATAAGGTTGGGAATTAAAACAAAAAGGGTCCTTTGATTACAATTGAATAATTAGACATCAGATAATTTCACAAGATAAGGCCTTTATGGAGAATTGATGATGACAACTCTTTACTAGTGATGATAATCACTTAGGCTGTTATTTCCTATATGGTTTAGAAAAAAATATATAATTGACATAAAACCCCAATTTTATGAAGACAAACATACATAACCATGCATAAGCCATTCACTGCATTTATTTATGTAATAGATCCCTGGCTTTTGTTTTAATTCTGGGCTTCAAAAATGCAGTCCATTATACTTCATGCTGCCTTTCTATCACCTCAGTGAAAAACATAAATATACAAAATCCTCAACCTTCTCCTCTCTCCTTATTTCCATTTCCATGTTATATTAATCAATTAATAGACATTTTAAAACATCTCTTTGCACTACAAACTTAATACATATTGATGTATCATCAGTTCTGATCTTGCCATTCCATCCCTTAACTCTGAGCCTTTTCTCTTTTCAGAAATGCTCTCCTTTCTCACATTAACTTGTACAACTCCTAATTTCCTTTCACCACAAATTAGCATCAAGAACCTATACAAGGAGTTCTTGGAAACCTTTGATTACTAATAATTTCCAAATCTTGAAACTATTATTACCTTGGTAATAATTTATTTGGCTTTATGATTAATTTATTAATTTTTTAACCTTATGTTTGATGTCTCTACCACTTATGAAAGCAATGTGGTGTCAGAGAGGAAGTGAGAAGGACAAAGGGCCTGGAAATGAAATTTGTATTAATCACTTGCTACATTTTGTGACAAGGAACAAGTCATATAACCTTATGGTATGTTAAATACTCATCAGAAAAAAAAATACAGTATCTCTGATCTTTGCCAATACTATCTCATATTAATTTTTTTTTTTTGTGGAAGGCATTATGTTAGACACTATAATATAAAGACAAAAATAAAATAATTTCTGCTATCAATAGAATACATAAAGGGTTTCCTTCCTTTTCAACTAAGAAACCTTCCTTCCTCTACCTTTCTTCCTACTCTTTCTCCTTTCCTTTCTTCCTTCCTTGATTCCTTCTCTGTGTTTCTTTCTCTGTCTGCCTTTCTGTCTGTGTCTTGTTTCTCTGTCCCATCTGTCTGTCTCTCCCTGTTTTTCTGCCTCCATCCTTCGTTGTCTCCATTGCTCTGTGTTTCACATTTTTTCTGCAATCTTTCTTTCATTCAAAATCAACTAAGGAATAAATATGCCTTATCGGGTAAGTAGCATATTGTTCATATGGGCTTTCCCCCACCTCTTTGGATAAAGGAGAATAGTAAATATCTTCCATTTATTCTTTGGGAATGAAATTAATTATTACTGAAAATCTGAGTTCAGTTTTTCCTGAATTTTTGTTTTTGTTTTTATTATTCTGTTTTATGTATAGTTTTCTTTTTGCCTGCCTATTTAACTCTGTGTCAGTTCAAACAAGTCTTCCCATGTTTTCCTGAATCCTCATCTACATAATTTTTCATTATATAAAAAGTATTATTACATTTATTTACTAAAATGTATTTAACTTTTCTACATTTGGTGGGCACTGAATTTATTTACATTTTCCCCCTAAAAATGTTTGCCATGAATTTTTATGGCTGTATAGAATTTTGTCTTCTATCTTCCTATTAGTATATGGCCAGTTTTGATATTACTAGATAAAATATACCATTCATGTTCTTTTCTCACATTATTCCACACTGTTTTTTTTTAAATTTTTTTTTTAATTTTCTGAGTACACAACTAAGACCCAGAGGAATAAGGTGATTTGTCCAGGTCTCAATCTATATCAAATGGCAGCTTCAGAGCTTTTAAATACATCTTTAACTCAGTATTTAACTTAATGTAGCTATAATATAAAGAAAATCTTCTTTCAACAAAAAATTAAGGATATTATTAAATATTGTTGTAGACACTTTTCTAGAGTTTGAATGTCATTTACAGAGTAAAAATTGTTGAATTAAATTTAACACATATTTATCAAGTAGACACTATATATAACAAATTATGTTAAACACTGAGGATAGAAAGATGGAAAGAAGGAAGGGGTGAGGAAGGAATGAAGGAAAATGGATAAAGAAATAACTACACTAGAAAAATAAATGTCAAGTAAGGACTTAAGATTGAAGATTATTTTCATTTCTGACATTCTATGATATTGTTTCCGGATCAACAAAACAGAATCAACTGACAGAAAATCCATTTTTACCCACTGAGTCCTTCATATAAGGGCTCCAGATAGATACAAAATTTTGATAAGACACTGATACCTATCTTCCCTGTGTTTATAGTCCACTGGGAAAACAAAACACCAATAAAGATAACTGAAAAAACAATAATAACTGGCAGGTAAATTGTATTTTAATGTTGCCAAAAAGGTTTACATTCAGTATATCAAGTCATTAAAAAAAAAAAAATTCTGAGATGTTTTGCCCTAGCTTAGAAAAATAGGGAAAAATACATGATTTCCCCATTTTCACACAGCTCAGCAATATCAAAAGTAGAAATTGAATCCAGGACATATTTCTGGTTCACAGTTACACAAGATAGGAAAATCTAGAATGAATTATCATTTGTTTCTTTAGTAGAAATAGTCACAGGGAAGGCTTTAAAAAGTCTTTCTGTTGAGTTCATATTTTATTCCAGAGACAGCGGGTAACCATTGAACATGTTTGTGTCTACAAAATATTAATTTTGCAGCTTTATGGAAGATGAATTAGTGAAAACAGAGAATGAAAAGGAAACCAATTAGTTGACTACTGCTATGGTTCAGAAGACAGGTGGAGAGCTTGAATTTGGTTAGTGAATACATGAGGGAAAAGAAAAGGACTGATTTAAGAGATAGGATTAATTATTGTTGTTTGAAGAAAAGAGTCAAGGGTGAGTAAAGGATGGTAAATTTGAATGACTATAATGAAGATGCTACCCTCAAGAGAAACAACTACATTTGAAGAATGAATGTGTCTAGGAGGATTTATATTTGATCCAAAAATATTTTCTAAGATTCCTTCCCAATTTAAAATTCTATTATTTTGTAATGTTTGAAAGATGTGATTTGTGATGCTAATGAGACATTCATGTGGAATCATGTGGTTAAGGAAAAAAAACAATTTCTCCACTGATTTCTTGATTGGTAAATCCAATATCTCTAGGAACAAGATTCTACCTCTTTCTGAATTATTTTTATGATTTAATCTTTCATATTAATTACAGAATTATCTGAATCTGCTCATCACTATCTTCACACATTCCTGATGAAAAAGAGGGATAATCTTTTGTTTTTTTCCTGCTTGGAAAGACTTCCACTGACATATGTCCCATTTGCTTTTTTGGACAATAATTCTGACATCTGCACAAGTTATTTTTGGTTTGGACTCATTCTGCCTCTACGTCTCTCTGGCTTCTAAGTCACAATCATCTCTCCATTCTCCAACTGATGGGCATCCTCTTTGTTTCCAGCTCCTTGCCACTACAAAAAGCACTGTTATAAACATTTTTGCATATATGGGTCCCTTTCCTTTCGTTATGATCGCTTTGGGATATAAGTCCAGTAGAAACACTGCTGGATCAAACACTGTTCTCTCCATTAGTATTTTCTCATGCACACTATGTTCTTGTTACTATAAAGTGATTTTTCAGGGTAGCATTCCATAAGAGATCCTTTGAGAATTTTTTCCAATAGTATAGGGACAACTTGTAATTTTAGTGCTAAGGGACAATGATCTGATCCACAAGTACTGTGTGTAATGCTGTGCAAAACTGCCTGATTTGCTTCCCAGAGCTCATCCCTGATTTCACTATAATCTCAAAGAAGGCATAAAGTCTTCCAAATATATTTTCCTCTTTTTATTTTAAACTTTATTTCTGATCATGCAGAACATTTGTTTTTAAAAACATATTTCCATATGAATCATATTTGGACAGAAAAATCAGAACAAAAGAGAAAAAACCATAAGAAAAAAAAATAAAACAGAAGAAAAAGAAAAAAAAAGTAAATATAAAATGTGTTGATTTACATTGTCTCCATGTTCTCCCTCTGGATGGAGATGGTGTTTTCCATTCAATGTTTCTTGAGATGGCCTTGAGATCCTTTTCTCTTGAAAGAAGCAATTCATTTTGAACCTCTACCTTATTCCAATCAGTATTAGTAAATTTGATAGACATATTAAAATTCTGCACACGAAGCCCCAGAGCTGTGAGCTGCTTAAGTGTTAGGATTACTAGGTGAGAACTCAGGTTGTCTGGACAATGACAAGATGAGAATTCAGGTTGTCTGGACAATTACAAGGTGAGAACTCAGGTTGACTGGATTAGAGGAGCAAGCTCATTGGTTGGAGTACTTCTTCCCAGAAGCCCTGGCATTATCCCACGCCCATTCTCTGGGAGGATAAAAGGACACCACTCCAGAGATAGGAGAAGTCTCTGCATTACATCAGGCCTGACGGGGCTCTCTGCAGGAAGAGAAGTCACTTCTCTGGACAAGAGTTAAGGGCAACTGCCTGGAGACAAAGGTTCACTACAGGAAGAAGAATCTGTCTGAGAGATTTGAGTGGACACAGCAGATCTCTTCCCAGAGAGCGATCCAGCAGCTTCTGCAGATGACAGCTCGCTACACTTAAGTTCACTTGCTTAAGTATAGGAAGTTAACCAAAGGCCCTCCACTCTCTGTGTTGCCTTTTCATTGTGAACATGCCTAGTATGTCACAGATCACAACTATATAGAAAGTCTTCCAAAATGTTTTCATAATACCTGACCAAACACTTGTTCCATAGGAGCAGATGTCCAGCTTATGACCACTTAGGTCACCTGCTGTGATAGCTTGTAGCATTTTCTCCTCCTCAAATTAAGGAGAAGTTTATTCATATTCTTTGATTCACCCAACTTGTGACCCTGCTGATATATTGGTTATTTTAGCTTATGCACCACATGGCAATCAGTGGAAATATTCTGTATTTGGTATAGCTGTTCCAGAATGACTGGACATATAGCCCTATAAAAAATAGGCTCCTGGAAGGAAGGGGTATTGCAGATTGTGAGGAAAATAGATAGTCTACTTCATTAGAGGGGACCATAGACTCTTTAATAAAGTGTGATTGGCTCATATCACTGCCTCAGTCTCTCTTATTGGAGGTGGGATAATTTTAATCTCCATAATCTGTTTATTTAACCAACTCAAAAAAGAGAGACATTTTGTGGACATTTACTTTGCTATCAGTACCCTTGAATGGATATCATCCTTTCTGACAAACATAGAAATTAATTTTATAACATTCTAATGTATTTATTGAAATGCTTGAATTGGTCTGTGTGCTTTTTCTTTTTTCTTTTCTTATTTTCTTTTTTGGTTTTCTTTTTTTTTTTATTGAAGTTTTTATTTTCAAAACATATGCAAAGTTAATTATTTCAACACTGACCCTTGAAGTATCTTGTGGTCCAATCCCCCCCCCCCACTTTCTCCAACTCCCTTCCCTAAATGTACATGATAAAATGTATGTTAAATCCAATATAGGAATACATATTTATACAATTATCTTGCTGAACAAGAAAAATCAGATAAAAAAGGTTAAAAAATGAGAACAAATAAAATCCAAGCAAACAACAGAAAAAGAGTGAAAATGCTACATTGTAATCCAGCTTTAGTTCCCACAGTCCTCTCTGTAGATGGTTCTCTTCATCACAAAATCATTGGAACTGGCCTGAATAATCTGATTTTTACAAAGAGCCACATCCATTAGAATTGTATAGTCTTGTTGTTACTGTTTATGATAAACTTCTGGTACTGCTCATTTCACTTAGCATCAGGTCATGTAAGTCTCACCAGGCTTCTCTAAAATCACCCTGCTGATCATTTCTTATTGAACTATAATATACTATTACATTCATATAGCATAATTTATTCAGCTATTCCCCAACTGATGGGCATCCTCTCAGTTTCCAATTCCTTGCCACTACAAAAAAGTGCTATTACAAAAATGTTCGCACATATGGGTCCCTTTCCCTCCCTTATGATCGCTTTGGGATATAAACCTAGTAGAAATACTGCTGGATCAAATGATATACATAGTTTCATAGCCCTTTACTTTCCAAATTGCTGTCCAGAATGGTTGGCTCTATTCTCTGTGCCTATTCTTATTAATGATACAGATGATTATCCATCCTAGATCTGGCTATCTTGTCTAATGATGAACTATAAATATGTACTCACATAAGTTGTCCCTGAGAGTGGAACCAAGGTGTTGAGTTTCTCTTCAATTATCATGGAATATCAAGAATCCACTTATTAGATTTAACCTTTAAAAGTCAGAAACTCCCTATAATCAATTTTTGCTTATGACACTTCTGAGCTGTGTGGCAATGAGCAAGTCATTTTATTTTCCCCTAGTTTTCTAACCTAGCTCACAATATCTCAGAGGATTTTGTAAAACTTTATTGGTATACTGAATGTAAATTTCTTTGGCTACATTAAAATACAATTTACCAACAGTTATTATTATTTGCTTTTCTTATTTATATTGGTATCTTATTTCCCTAATAGATTGTAAACTGGAGGAGGGTAGGTATTCATGCTTTATTTAAATTTTGTATCTGCCTGGAATCTATGAAGGGCAAAATGGGAAAAATAGATTTTCTGTCAGCTGATTTGATTCTGTTGTCCTAGAAACACATACTTCATGGTTTACCTTTTTCATGCTTCATGGTAATAACCATTAGATAATGATCTTCTGGGCAACAGGAACTACCTGGTTTTCATTACAGTAGAATGAAAGCTCAGTAGGGGGGTGACAAAGAGGTGGGGAAATGCTTTTGTTCCTTAGAATCTATAGTTATTCAGTGACTTTGGAACAATGTGTATTGAATTGAATTATTTAATTAATTTCCAATCTATTGGAAGCATGTTTTACACTAAGCATTGCATTCAGCAGAAATTTAATAAGAGCTTTTTGTCGAATCTGTAAGATTAAGGTCTTCATCATATCAGAACTAGGCAAATGATCAATTATTGAAAGGAGATCACAGGAGAACTGGAAGCAAACTGACTTAATTCTGACCTATTGTTTTAAGATACTATAAACTGGTCCCAAAGATTGAATAAATATAGAACCCACAAGTATATATAAAGTAGTAATTCAGTACAATGATATGAGAAACATCTAGGACTTTCATGTTTTAATTTTTTTCCCTCCAAATCATCCTCTCAGGTCTTTTAGCAAAAGTTTTATTAACCCTATTTAGAAGAGAAACTTCAGCACCAGAAGGATCCAGGATATCTCAGGAGATCTGAAATAAGAGGGACTTTAGCTTGTGACACCAAAAAAAACAAAACAAAACAAAACAAACAAACAAACAAACAAACAAAAAAAAAAAACAAAAACAAAACAAAAAAAAAAAAAACAGAGCTATTTCTACCTATCAAATAGCCAAGCTAGGTGGAGTTTTAATGAACTCTAGTGGTCAATGAATTCATCCCTCCATGAATGCTTTTGTTAATGGATTTTAGAAGATAATATGTAAGATTCACCAGAGGGATCCCCAATGCCATAGGAATCAAAAGAACACATTTCTCTAAAATGTTTACTCTCTGTGATCAAGACCATACTTAGAAAAATGATCAGCTGGGTGAAGTTTGCCTTTAATGACTTTAACAAACTTTTCTTATTTCTTGATTCTGGTAAGTATCCAAAAACAGTAATATCATTGTATCTAAGACCTCATTCCTTATTGAGCTAGCAGAATCTGCTCTGCTGATGTAGCATTCAATGTAAGGGAGATTTTCAAGATATTTTTTCTATTCCCACTACATTACACTAAACTTGTTTTTCTGTGTCACATCTTTTTAGGGTCACAGTCTTTATTAAGTGATATATATTCTAACAAATAAGTACCTATTAAGGGGTTAAGGAATATTAATATGTTTATAAGGATAGCAAGGTTTTATTTTTTTTTTTCATAAAAGCATTGTGTATCTTAACAGTGTACATTTAAAAATAATGTCTTGAATGAATAGTGATCTAACTTTGGGCAATTGAATTCTTTGGGATTCCATTAGTCCATCTCTAAAATGAGGGAGTTAGATTTCATAAACTCTAAATTACATTCTTATTCTATATTTTGATTTATACATTTTTTCTTATTATGCCAGATATTTCAAGGCAGGCAAGACAGTGATAGCAGACTGATAGAACAGCTATTTTGGGGTCAGGGCTTTCATAAGAGCTCTTGAAACCACAATCATGAGTATAATGAAGGAATTTACATTCATACAATTAAAGCAGAGACTGGGAAGAATTGGGGACATTTTACCTACAGAAAACTCAGGTTGGAGAATAGAGGAAATCAAGTTATGATTTCATTTTCAAGCTTCTTTAAGAATTTGAAGGACTTACATGTAGAAATGAGATTATACTTGTTCTGTTTGGTCACAGAGGACAGTACCAGGACTGTAGATAGAAGTAGCAAAGATGGCAATTTTGGCTTGTCATCAGTGGCTAAAAAATCCTAATAACTAGAAAATCCAGGAGATGGAGTACAATGACTTGACAGCTAGTGTATTTTCCTATACTAGAGGATTTCAAACAGGCTGATTGGTATTTATTCCAATGGAGATTGGAAATAATATGTTCCCATGGAGATTTTTTTTTATATAAGTTGGAGTGTATTGCTGTAAATTTTTCATTTGATTCTTAAATTCTCTGATTTGGTGATTCTGCTCCTGATAGCTAACCCTGCATATAGGGGATTAGATTTTTCTATTCCCTGTTTTTAATTGTATCCAGGAGCTAAATGGCACATGAAAGAGAATGACAGATTCTAAAATATGATGATTGAATTCTACACAGAAATCATACACAAGTTATCAAACAGAAAACCTTCTACTTAACATTGAACACATTTTACCTTAACAGTTTTATAAAATTACAAAAAAGTGGTTGGTTTGAGTATGGTGCTAATGAGAACAAGGTCATAGGCTTGATCCCCAAATGGACCAATTAACTTGGTTTTATTTCTTTACCAAAGATTACAGACCAACTCTAGGGAACTGTATTTAATGAGAGTTTCTCTTTTTCAAATAAATATTGGGCTCAGTGATTTCTGAAGTCCTATCCAACTCTTGGATTATCTGATAGTCAACTTCAAATTCTTGCTTGTTAAGGGATATAAAATAAAAGAATATAGAGGAATCATTGAAAATAATTTCTATTGCTAAACAATATAACTTGTAGTTTCTGGTTAAGTTTTCTCATATATGAAATTAAGAGATTATAACAGAATATATTGCTTTCAGTTCTAAATACTTTGACCCAATGTTCTAATAACCTGTGTTGTGTCCATAGATGAAATGGGGGAAAGAGCAAGTAGAAAGAAAAAGTAATGCCTTCTATTTCTCGATGATTAATGGATTCAGAGGAATTTTAGGCACAATGACAGCAAAAACTTATACAAGAATAATCATAATGAATGAAACATTTCACAAACATCAACTTATTTTACTAGTAGCAAAGTAACATAAGAAATAAAGATACTAGACTTGTGAGTCAGGGAGTTCTGATATGTTTTCCCAGCTGCATGACCTTGGAAAAAAACATAGAACATTTCTGAGCTTCAACTTCCTCCCTCTAATAGGGAGATAATAAAAGCATTGGTCTTTCAGGATTGTTGTGAGGATCAAAGAATATGTAAACTTTTTGGACTCCTTTAAGATGCACACACACACACACACACACACACACACACACAGACACACACACACACACACACACACACACACACACATATATATATATATATATATATATATATATATATATATATATATATATATGAATGCCTGCTATTATTACTTTATACTTAAACTACCCTGAAGTTTTTAAACCTATAGTTTTTTTAAACATGACCCCTATATAAAAATATAGTCTCAAAAGTAATAGGAATTATAAGGGTGCTGACCTGCATTAGCAGTTGGTGTTTCCTCCATTGGAATTCACCTATATCAACAAATCATAGTCATCCCATCTCCCAAACATTAGTTTACACAAGATAAAATTGGGGCTAAGGAGGTAAGGAATCTTATCAGGATTCAAGTGCTTCAAAAGTATCTGAATTAGAATTTGAATTCAGGTCTTACGGAATTTTTTTTAATTATTTTTTTTTAATTTTTTATTAATTTGTATAATTGATAACATTTTTGACAGTACATATGCATAGGTAATTTTTTTAACAACATTATCCCTTGTACTCCTTTCTGTTCTGAGTTTTTCCCCTGCTTCCCTCCACCCCCTCCCCTAGATGGAAGGCATTCCCATACACATTAAATATCTTATAGTATATCTAGTACAATATATATGTGCAGAACCGAATTTTGTTGTTGTTGCTGTTGCAAAGTAAGGATTGTATTCACAAGGTAAAAATAATCTGGGAAGAGAAACAAAACAAAACAAAACAAAAAAACAATGCTCACAGTTTATACTCATTTCCCAGTGTTCCTTTTCTGGATGTAGATGATTCTGTCCATCATTGATCAATTGGAATTGGATTAGATCTTCTCTATGTTGAAGATATCCACTTCCATCAGAATACATCCTCATACAGTATCATTGTCGAAGTGTATAATGATCCCCTGGTTCTGCTCGTTTCGCTCTGCATCAGTTGATGTAAGTCTCGCCAAGCCTTTCTGTATTCCTCCTGTTGGTCATTTCTTATAGAACAATAATATTCCATAACATTCATATATCATAATTTACCCAACCATTCTCCAATTGATGAACATCCATTCATTTTCCAGTTTCTAGCCACTATGAAAAGAGCTGCCACAAAAATTTTGGCAGATACAGGTCCCTTTCCCATTTTTAGTATTTCCTTGGGATATAAGCCCAGTAGTAGTACGGCTGGGTCAAAGGGTATGCACATTTTGATAACTTTTTGTGCATAATTCCAGATAGCTCTCCAGAATGGTTGGATTCTTTCACAACTCCACCAACAATGCATCAGTGTCCCAGTTTTCCTACAGCCCCTCTAATATTCATCATAATTTGTTCCTGTCATCTTAGGTAATCTGACAGGTGTGTAATGATATCTCAGAGTTGTTTTAATTTGCATTTCTCTGATCAATAGTGATTTGGAACACTCTTTCATATGAGAGAAATAGTTTTAATTTCATCATCTGAAAATTGTCCGTTCATATCCTTTGACCATTTATCAATTGAGATGGCTTGATTTCTTATAAATTAAAGTCAATTCTCTGTATATTTTGGAGATGAGGCCTTTATCAGAACCTTTAACTGTAAAAATGTTTTCCCAATTTGTTACTTCCCTTCTAATCTTGTTTGCATTAGTTTTGTTTGTGCAGAAACTTTTTAATTTGGTATAATCAAAATTTTCTATTTTGTGATCAATAATGGTCTCTAGTTCTCCCTTGGACACAAACTCCTTCCTCCTCCACAGGTCTGAGAGATAAACCATCCCATATTCCTCCAATTTATTTATGATTTCGTTCTTTATGCCTAAATCTCGTACCCATTTTGATCTTATCTTAGTATGTGCTGTTAAATGTGGGTCCATGCCTAGTTTCTGTCATACTAATTTCTAGTTTTCCCAGCAGTTTTTGTCAAATAATGAATTCTTATCCCAAGAGATGGGATCTTTGGGATTGTCAAACACTAGATTGCTATTTTTATTCACTATCTTGCCCTGTGAACCTAACCTATGCCACTGATCAACTAGTCTATTTCTTAGCCAATACCAAATGGTTTTGGTGACTGTTGCTTTATAATATAGTTCTAGATCAGGTACAGTTAGACCACCTTCATTTAATTTTTTTTTCATTACTTCCCTTGAAATTCTCGACCTTTTGTTGTTCCATATGAATCCTGTTGTTATTTTTTCTAGGTCATTAAAATAGTTTCTTGGGAGTCTGATTGGTATAGCACTAAATAAATAGATTAGTTTAGGGAGTATTGTCATCTTAATTATATTCGTTCGGCCTATCCAAGAGCACTGAATGTCTTTCCAATTGTTTAAATCTGATTTTATTTTTGTGGCAAGTGTTTTTTAATTTTGCTCATATAATTCCTGACTTTCCTTTGGTAGATATATTCCCAAATATTTTATACTATCGTCCATTATTTTGAATGCAATTTATCTTTGTATCTTTTGCTGTTGGATTGTGTTGGTAATGTATAAAAATGCTGAGGATTTATGTGCATTTATTTTGTATCCTGCAACTTTGCTAAAATTCTGAATTATTTCTAATGGCTTTTTGTCTGAGTCTTTGGGGTTCTCTAAGTATACCATCATGTCATCTGCGAAAAGTGACAATTTGATTTCCTCATTTCCTGTTCTAATTCCTTGAATCTCTTTTATTGTCAAGGCTAGAGTTTCTAGTACTATATTGAATAGCAACCTTGTTTCACTCCTGATCTTACAGGGAAAGGTTTTAGTTTATCACCATTACATACAATGTTTACTGAAGGTTTTAAATATATGCTCCTTATTATTTTAAGGAATAGTCCATTTATTCCTATACTTTCAAGTGTTTTTAGTAGGAATGGATGTTGGATTTTATCAAATGCTTTTTCTGCATCTATTGAGATGATCATATGGCTTTTATTAATTTGATTATTAATATGGTCAATTATACTAATAGTTTTCTTAATATTAAACCAGCCCTGCATTCCTGATATAAATCCCACTTGGTCATAGTGTATTATCCTGGGGATGATTTTCTGAAGCCTTTTTGCTAATATCTTATTTAAGATTTTATCATCAATATTCCTTAATGAAATTTGTCTATACTTTTCTTTCTCAGTTTTTGATCTACCTGATTTAGGTATCAGTAACATGTCTGTGTCATAAAAGTAATTTGGTAGGATTCCTTCAATCCCTATTTTTTTCAAATAGTTTATATAACATTGGAGTTAGTTGTTCTTTAAATGTTTGGTAGAATTCACATGTAAATCCACCTGGTCCTGGGGATTTTTTCTTAGGGAGTTGGTTAATAGCTTGTTCTATTTCTTTTTCTGAGATGGGACTATTTAGATTACTTACTTCTTCCTCTGTTAATCTGGGCAAGCTATATTTTTGAAGGTTTTAAGTTATTGAATTTATTGGCATAAAGTTGAGCAAAGTATCTCCTAACTATTGTTCTAATTTCCTCTTCATTAGTGGTGAGTTCTCCCTTTTCATTTTTAAGACCAACAATTTGCTTTTTCTCTCCTTTTTTTTAATCAGGTTTACTAAGGGTTTGTCTATTTTGTTGGTTTTTTCATAGAACTAACTCTTAGTTTTATTAATTAATTCAATAGTTTTTTTACTTTCAATTTTATTAATCTCACCTTTTATTTTTTGAATTTCAAATTTTGTGTTTGTCTGGGTTTTTTTAATTCACAATTTTAGTTGTAAGCCCAATTCGTTGGCCCTCTCTTTCTCTATTTTATGCAAGTAGGCCTGTAGAGATATAAAACTTCCCCTTATTACTGCTTTGACTGTATCCCACACATTTTGGTATGATGTCTCATTATTGTCATTTTCTTGGGTGAAGTTATTAATTATGTCTATGATTTGCTGTTTTACCCAATCATTCTTTAGCATAAGATTATTTAGTTTCCAATTATTTTTTTGGTCTATTTTCCTCTGGCTTTTCATTAAATGTAATTTTGATTGCATTGTGGTCTGAAAAGGATGCATTTACTATTTCTGCCTTACTGCATTCAATTTTGAATGTTTTTATGCCCTAGTATATGATCAATTTTTGTATAGGTTCCATGAACTGCTGAGAAGAAAGTATACTCCTTTCTGTCTCCATTTAGCTTTTGCCAAAGATCTATCATATCAAACTTTTCCAGTATTCTATTTACCTCTTTCACTTCTTTCTTATTTATTTTGTGGTTTGATTTATCTAATTCTGAGAGTACAAGGTTGAGATCTCCTACTATTATAGTTTTGCTTTCTATTTCTTCTTGCTCTCAATTTCTCTTTTAAGAATTTAGATGCTGCACCACTTGGTGCGTATATGTTTAATATTGATACTGCTTCATTATTGATGCTACCCTTTAGCAGGATATAATGCCCTTCCTTATCTCTTTTAATTAGATCAATTTTTGTTTTTGCTTGATCTGAGATGAGGATGGCTACCTCTGCTTTTTTGGCTTTGCCTAAAGCATAGTAGATTCTACTCCACCCTTTTACTTTTAGTTTCAATGTAATACCCTGTTTCAGGTGTGTTTCCTGTAAACAACATATAGTAGGATTCTGACTTTTAATCCAGTCTGCTAACTGCTTCCTCTTTATGAGGCAGTTTGCCCCAGTCACATTTATGGTTAGAATGACTAATTCTATATTGCTTGCCATCCTATTAATCCCTGCTTATGCTTTTCCCCTTTCCTTCCCTCTTACCCCCATACCCAGTATTAAACTTATGAACACCACTTGCTTTTCACAGCCCTCCCTCTTTAGTATCCCTCCCCCACCTTAAAGTTCCTCCCCTTATTTTACCCCTTTTCCTTACAATTTCTGTATTCCCTTCCCCTTAGCTTACTCCTTCCCTCTCACTTTTCAATGAAGTTGAAGAAGTTTCACCATAAATCGAATATGTCTATTGATACACACTATGTTCATCTCCTTCCTTTCTTTCTCTCAGATATAACAGGTTACCTTTGCCTCTCCATGAGATGTAGTACCACCACTTTACACTTTTTTTATGATATTCCACCTCTAGTTTCTAGGACAAATTATACAGATGTTCTTTACATATTTTTATGGTAGAAGTATAGTTCTCAAGATTTCTTTTTACCTTTTTAGAAATCTCTTGAGTTCTGTATTTGAAGATCAAACATTTTATGTAGGTCTGTTTTTTTTCATCAAGAATAGATGGAATTCATTTATTTCGTTAAATGTCCATCTTCTTCCCTGGAAAATGATGCTCATTTTTGCTGGGTAAGTTATTCTTGGCTGCATACAAAGTTCCTTAGCCTTTCGGAATATCATGTTCCAGGCCCTGCATTTTTAATGTGGATGCTGCTAGATCCTGAGTTATCCTTATTGTGGCTCCTCCATATCTGAATTGCTTTTTTCTAGCAGCTTCCAGTATTTTTTCCTTTGTCTGATGATTCTTGAACTTGGCCACTATATTTCTTGGCGTTTTGACTTTAGGATCCCTTTCAGTAGGTGATTGATGAATTTTTTCATTGTCTATTTTATCCTCTGTTTCAAAAACATCTGGGTAGTTCTCTTTGATAATTTCCTCGAAAATAGGGTCCAAGCTCTTTTTTTCCTCCCATTTTTCAGGGAGTCCGATTATTCTCAAATTGTCTCTCCTGGATCTGTTTTCCAGTTCTGTTGTCTTTCTAATAAGGTACTTGACATTCTTTTCATTGTTTTATTTCTCTGGTTTTGCTTGACTACTTCTTGGTTTCTCCTTGAGTCATTCATTTCTACTTGTTCGAGTCTAATTTTCCTATACTCTCAAGCGTTTTTAGTAGGAATGGATGTTGGATTTAATCAAATGCTTTTTCTGCTTCTATTGAGATGATCATATGGCTTTTATTAATTTGATCTGTGTGGATGGCAAACATTTAATCTTTTGGAGTTACTTCCATTTTATTTTATAACATAAGAAAATAAAGTTAAGGAGTAGTACTGGTAAATGAAGAAAAGCAATGGCAGGGAGACATTAAAAAAGACAGTGTAATAAGAAAGGACAGAGTACAAGGGATATGAGCCAATGGGTCTAAGAGACTAAAATGGATAGATTTGATTAGATAGCTCACTTTTTTTATATCTTTTTGTAATTGTTCAATTGTGTTTTTAAGTGAGTTTTTTTCTTCTATGGAATTTTTTCCATTTTATCCATTTTATTTTTTAGAGAGCTGATTTCTTTATCCAGCTCACTAATCCTGTTTCCCTTGGAGTTGTTTACCTTTTCCAGCTCACTAATCCTGTTTTCCTTGGAGTTGTTTACCTTTTGCAATTCACTAATTTTCTTTCTCAATGATTTGATCTCTTTATCCACTCTAGATAATTTCTCCAGGCTCTCTTGCCAAGCTTCCCTTTCCTTTTCCCATTTCTCTTCTAGCTCTCTTATGAGAGCCTTTTTGATTTCCTCTATGAGATTTTTTTTTTTTTTTTATTGAGGAGCAGATCATATCCCCCTTAGGGGATTCCTCTGGGGACAGTCTGTTTTTAGTCTCCTCAGTATTTGAGGTCTGCTCTCTCTCCATACAGAAGCTGTCAATGGTTAGAGCCCTTTTGAATTTTTTGTTCATTTTGTCAGAGAGGGAATAAGAAAACAAATTGACAAGAAAAACAATTGATATGTTTTTTGGGGGATGGGGCTGGGTGGTGTTAATGGGCTTCTTCTACAGACTGGGGAGGAGGGCAGCAGCGAGCCACTAACAGGACAGCGATGGTTGCGCTGTGTGTGTGCACTCTGAGGCTCTGAGAATGCACTGAGTCACTCCAGGTGGGGGTTGGGGGTGGCCGGGTTCCAAGAGACGCTAGCTTTCAGGGGTTTTATTCTTCACCTCTGGTGTTTACACCTTTTTTCTGCTGCTCCTGGCTTGCTGCCAAGATGGAGTATCCACACTGGGATAAAAGTATTTTTGCAGAAATGGCAGAGATCGTACCCCTCCCCACTCTGGTTTGAGCTGTCTGTCTGGCTCTGGTTTGCCTGCCCTCAATCTGCTCCCAGTCTGTTTGACCCTCCCCCGAGCAAACACAGACCACCTCTGGTGAATTTCAAGGATGTCTTCTGTTGGTGATTATTTATGGGTTTCTTTTCTGGTCAAGCATTAACTCTGAGGCTTGTCATGAAGTAAGTCCTGAGAGAAAACACGGAGCTCAAGCAGCTATCTGCCTCCACGTAGCCATCTTCCAAACAAATTCTGGAAAATCAGGTCTTAGGGAATTTAAGACCAGCCTTCTATTCATAATACAATTTTATGATTTGCAAACCAGTAGTATTTGATCCTTGCAGCAATGCAGTGAGGCAAACTATATTATAATTCTTATTTAATGATCAAGGTAATGGTGATTTCCAGAGTATCAATGACTTCCTCATGGTCATACAGTAATAAGTATTAGGTGTAGAAACTGAGACCTATTTCTTCACAACTCCACGTCTGTCCTCTTTCCACTATACCTGGCTTGCTCTTAGATAAAAAAAAAAAAGATATGGCATGAATTCAGTGAATCAATTTATTATCTACCATAAGAGCTCAAGTAATATACAGGAAAACACAGCACAAATGTCAAAAATAAAGCTCACATTTATTCCCCATGAATTTTTACATATCATTTGACAACTGTTCAACTTCTGTGATGAACATTTCTGACTGAAGTTAATGTGTTAAACAATTGAAATGTCTTACTCTATTCTATGGAGAGTTTTTCATGCTAATCAAGGGTTTGGAAAAAAAAAAAAAAAAGAAAGAGCTACCAAAAAAGGCTGACTTTTCTTTTATAGGTAGGACTGAGGATAATAAAAGTTTCTCCCCATTATTTAAACAAAGGCAGAATGAAATTATATATATATATATATATATATAAAACAGTAACAGGATAAGTTTTATGGAATGGGGATATAAAAAATCAGAAATAAAGTTGATTCTTCCAGCTAGTTTTCCTTTTTTTAAATTTAGCTAAAATGGCTTCCAGTCATATTGGCTTTTTGATATTTTTTTTCACAAACACCAGAAAGTTAATTCTAATGATGAAGTATATGAATAAAATATAGTAGGCCAACTTAGAGACATTCAATATGGCTTTGATCAATTTATGTAGTGTGAATATAGGGTAGTTAGAAATGCCCAGATTGGTAAATTGTGAACATTGAGGTTTCCTAATAGATAATAGGAATATTCTTCCAGTAAAGACAGAGCTAAGGGAGTCCAAAGGAAAAATAAAGAGGTTTAACATGTATAAAAATCAGAAGCCAAATATATTCCAGAAAAAAAAAAGTGGCTACTTGAATCCGTAGTAGACCAGATGGAACTCAATCATGGTATGTCTCTTGCTTGTGAATATTTAGGGGCAGTTAGGAGTACTGGACCTAGAGTTCAGAAGACCTGAATATAAATCTGGCCTCAGACAATGAAAAAAGAAAGAAAAAAGGAAGGAAGGAAGGAAGGAAGGAAGGAAGGAAGGAAGGAAGGAAGGAAGGAAGGAAGGAAGGAAGGAAGGAAGGAAGGAAGGAAGGAAGGAAAAAGAAAAGAGAAAGAAAGAAGGAAAGAAAGAAAGGAGGGAGAGAGAGGGAAGAAGGGAGGAAGGAAGAAAGGGATATAATAAAATAAAAGGAAGAAAGAAAGGAGGGAAGAAGGAAAAAGGAAGGAAGGAAGGAAGGGCAGAAGGAAGGAAAGAAGGAATGAAGGAACAAAGGAATGAAGGGACAAAGAAAGGAAAAAAAAAACAGGAATTTGAAGCATCAGAAAATTATATGCTGGAATGAAAAGAAACAAGAAGCACAAAGCTGAGGTCTAATCCTCACTTCTGCTGCTCACTTTTTCTCCAATTTTGGGCAGGTTTCTTAAGTTCTTTGAGCCTCTTTTTTATTCTCTGAAAATAATGTAAAATAAAATAAAATTTGGTTGTTTCTAAGGTCTCTTTGGTCTAGAATTTTACCTTTCAATGTTTTTGATGGCATTCATCTGTGTGGATGGCAAACATTTAATCTCTTGGAGTGACTTTCATTTTATTTTATAACATAGGAAAATAGATAAAGTTAAGGAGTAGTGCTGGAAAATGAAGAAAAGCAATGGCAGGGAGACATTAAAAAAGACAGTGTGATAAGAAAGGACAGAGTACAAGGGATATGAGCCAATGGGTCTAAGAGACTAAGATGGATAGATTTGATTAGATAGCTCAGATAAGAAAAAATCAATAGGAGACACAGGTGGGAGTTTTACAAATAGTAAACCCTCTTAAATCATGAATTGAGGGAAATCCAAGTTCAATTTGGGTCTGTAATTACTTTTCTAAGGTTGATAATACTCTTCTCAGCCATCTAAGTTTAGAGGGAATTGTTACCCATGCTTTTCTTGTTACCAAAGAGCCTAGAGGCTTCACTAACCAAAAAAAAACAAACAAACAAAAAACAAACAAACAAACAAACAAAAAACAGCTTGGGAATAAAATGTAAAAGGAAAACAGTCAGACTATGTGATCAGAATTTCTCCCAGCCTGATGGAGTTTGGAGTCATTCTTTCACATTCACAATTTTTATTAACATGAGGGACCCAGAAGCAAAATGGCTTAATATAAATTGAAGAAAGGGATATGCCAGAAAAGACAGTAATTATAAGATGGGAAGGGAGGCCAGGAATAATTGCCAGTTGTCAAATAATTGTGCCAGTCGTAACAAATGTTTAGAACTGGAAAGATCCTTGATATGTAGATTTGGAAGTGTAGAGATGAAGATAATATATCAAAAAAGCCTCTCAGGTATTAAACAATCAAGACTGAGCTATATTGGTGGCAGCTACATCTTGGATGCTTAATGCTTGAGATTGCATTGGGTAATACAAGCAGAAATCAGAGAGTCATGTCTCATCCTGGGGGTGAAAACATCTAGCCTGGAGAAGGTGCTGTGTGCTTTAATCCATCATTCAAAAAATATTTGCTAAGTATATACTCAGTCAGATATTGTGTTAGTCATAAGGAATACAAAAAAAAACAACACTCTAGAAACAGTTCCTATTCTCAAGGAACTTACAAATTCTATCAGGAAAAATACTATGGCAAATAAATAATGTAAAGTAGAATAGATGTGTGTCTCCATTGGTTTATAGAAGTCATGGAAAATGATGTCATCACTACCGATAGAGGTCAGCATCTTCTCTGAATCGTCCAGTCTTAAAGACTTTTTGGGATGACTGAAAGTTTGAATGATTTGCCCATTTACACATACAATTTATGTCACAGATAGGATTTCCTAAAGATTCAGTGATTTACCTAAAGTGAAGGTATGATCAGCTCCCATATCAACTTCCTTACTTTTATTACTCATATTACTCTTATCACCTCCAGGATCAAATGTAAAATTTTCTTTTAGCCAATTATATTGGCCTTTTTCCTAAAAAATGAACAAAGGAGTCCATATCCCAAACTCCCAAACAACTCTGAGACCTGGTTAGACCTTCTAAAGATGAGTTTTCTTGACTACCGACCCTACACTCTATCCACAGTGTCACCTAACTATCTAATGCACATAGTGACTCTAAATAAATGTCTGACTTGTTCAGTCCTTCACCAGTTTGTTACTATTTGTCCCATATTACTCTTCATAATATAATACACATTGCAGCCAAACTGACTTGTTAATTTTATCTACTGCTTATGAACTTTTGCACAGGTTGTATTCCATACCTGGAATAGTTTCTCTTTTCATTTATAGTATATATATATATATATATATATATATATATATATATATTCCCTAGCTTATTTGAAAGATCAACTCAAGTATAACATTTTGCCAGAAACCTATTTTTATCATTTAAGGTGCTAGTTACTTTGTTGGAAGGTATCTTTTTCTGTATGCATTGATCTTGTCCAAATATTCATCTGCTTAAAAGCCTTCATTTGCTCTTCATTGTCTACCAAATTCCATAACCTGGCTAGCATTCAAGATCTCCCACTCTGTGACATATTTTCTTTCTAGTTTTATTTTATCCTGTGCTTTAGACAATTTGGAATATAATTTATTTCCTTGTATGCATTTCACACTTCCACATCCTTTTATCTTTTCTTTTTCACTTGTTTCCATATTCTATAAGTACTTTTTTGGCTCCTTTCCTTCCTCTACTAGCAGCATGCTCAAAGTTTACTCTAGTAATTCAATATTTAGGCAATCAATACCCATTTATGAAGTTTCAACTATATATCAGGCACTGTTCTAAGTACTAAGCTCTACCTATGCTATCTATGCTTCTAACGGCTAACTTATATGCTGTCTCCTCCACAATATTTAATTCACTTTGGTAGTGCATTTCATATGCCAAATTTAAGTGACATCTCTAGTTCATTTATTAAACATAATAAATGATGTTTCTTATCTCAGTTTAGCCTACAGATCCTAACAGACTATAAACTTCCTGGGGAAAAAATCTATTTCTAATGTAAGCTTTGAATTTCCAAAAACAATTAAACTTTTAAAATGCAATATTATATTTCTCCAAACATTGTTTTGCATTTTATTAATTTTGTATATATTTTCCTTTTTTAAAATTTGTGCATATGATTCCATCAAGTCGATTGAAAGTGCTCTGGGGATAGGGACTATCTCCATTTTTCTTGTTCCATCTTTTTATCACCAGTGACTAATATAGAAACTAAAATGCTATTTTCTTAGTTGAACTGAATCATCATGTGGAGCTCTCAGTATTGAATCCTTTTTATTATTGACTAAACCTCATAGTCAAGATTTCAAAATTCAAGAAAATCTTTCAGAAGACAAAACTATGCATGTGTGTATGTATGTATATATATATATATATATATATATGTATATGTGTATATATATATATATATATATATATATATCACTCTACAAAATGAAAAATTAAAAATAAGTTAAAAATCTAAGCTAAAAACACAACTCAGCTCTTTCTGCAGAATCAGTACAGATGGCAACATATTTTTGAGAGAAGGACAAAAAGTAATGGCCAGAAATTCCCTAGCATGAAATGATTATCATGGTAATTCCAGATCTTCCCACAAATCTTGGGCTAAGCCTTTAATAACTTAAGCAGTAAGGAAGAAAATTGTCCCCCCAGGTCAGTTTCCATTTCTAGTGGATCTTCCTCTTAACACATCCTTGAAGCAAAGCCAATCAATAACTCCCCTGTGATTTACAGACTTAGTAGACTTCTATGGGTATATTAAATAACTTTCCCATGGTTACACTCTTATTTTGTGGCAAAGTCATAACTTAAACTCTTAAAATACTTATACCAAGAATTGGCCTCTACCTAACAATCCATGGTGTATCTCTCTTTAAAATCTACATGATATTATTGAATGTTAGGTGTACTAGAAGCCAAATTAATGATGTAAAATAATAAAAAAAAATCCCAATAGGTGTGAGTGATGCAATATCCCCAGCTTAGAAAGAATCAGTAATGCCAATAAAACCAATGAACTAAAGCATAACACATTGTCCAGAATTTCTAACAAGTTTTAAATAGGGAGGAATCATATTTTGATCCATAAGTTTGAGTGCAGAATAGAAATTCTCCAATAATCCATCTTCTTTTGTAAGACTTCAAACAAACTGGCATCTACAAATTTAACCACACCAAACAACCCTTAACTGCTGATTATATAGTTAAACTGAGAAACTAGGTGTGTCCTTGGAAATCCCATAGTGACTTGTGATGGACAGCTCCTGATTTTACTGCTTTCAATTCCGAATGTTGCTTGACTCATTAGAATCAGTATCTCTGTGAATAGTAACAAAATTCTTTTTAAAATGTTCTTCAATAAAATATTTTAGGAGAAGAAGAGGAGTAGGCAGGAAGTTGTATCAGTTTGCTTTGACTTTAGGAATGTTAAAAGGTAATTGGGATAGAGAAGGAAGGTGGAAAGAGAAGCATGATGTAATACAAGGAAAACACAAAAAAGATAGCAGTGTATAAATACAGAAAAAATATATCATATTTCTATAGAGACTAAAGAAATGCCCCACCATTTGGATGAAAAGTCAAAATTTGATTTGGAAAGTGACCATTAATATCCACAGTTCTTCAGGATGGAGACTGATTTTAAAATACTATCTCCGCCACCTTTCCTCCAATACCACACCTATTTAGGTAGTAAATTGCATTCAGTAGGGACTTAATATATGTGTTCAATTAAATAAATTAATACTTCAAATATTCACAAAGCTGACAATGGTTTTAAATGAGTTTGGTTGCTCAACCATGTCTAAATCTGTGTAACCTCATATATAACAGCATGACGGATTTTTCTGTGCTCAACTATCTCCTGAAATCTTTCCAAGGTCATATTGATTCCTTCGTTGACATTATTTTATCTCATACCCTGTTGTCCCCCTTTTCCTTTTTGCCTTTAATCTTTTCCAATATCATTATTTTGCAATGAGTTTCATCTCATTTTGTGGCCAAAATATTTAAGTTTAATTTCAGTATTTGACATTCTAGTGAATATACTGAATTTTTAAAAATATTCACTGATTTGATCTCTTTACTTTCCAAAAGCCTTTCAAATATCTTCTATAGAATCACAATTCAAAAGCATCAGTTCTGCAGTATTCAACTTTCCTTACCCTCCAACTCTCACAGTCATACATTACTACTGGACAGTTTTGGCCATCTGTATTTTCTTCAGCTAGATGATGTGTCTGTTTTTTGGTACGTTATCCAGATTTGCCATAGCTTTCCTTCCAAGATACAAGCATCTTTTAATTTCATAATTGTATTCATCATCTGTAGTGATCCTTAAATCCAAGAATATAAAGTCTGACAATTTTTCCATTTTTTTCATTTGCTTTTTACCTTAAAGTGATGCAATCAGTTGCCAAAATCTGAAAGACAGATAGACAAAGAGACAGAGACACAGAGAGAGGAGAGAAGGAGGGAGGTTGAGAGAATTAAGCTTCAATACAACATTTATACTCTTCACTTTCAAGCTTATCAAAATGTTTTTTTAAATTCTTTTTCATTTTCTGCTAGTAAACTGGTATCATTTACATATCTGAGATTTTTGATATTTCTCCTGGCAGCTTTAATTATCTTTTGATTCATCCAGTCTGGCATTTCACATTATGTGCTTGAAAATAAATAACTAAGGTGACAATATAAAGCCTTGTCATACTATTTCCAATCTTAAACAAATCAGTTCCCTGTTTGGTTCTAACTATTGCTTATTGACCTGCATACAGTTTCTTCAGGACAAAAATAAGATGATCTGATTTATTTGTGGACTTGCATAATTTGTAAAGATCAGTATAGCAAAAACTTCAGTGTACTCAATGTAGTAGAAATAGGCTTTTTCCCCTGGAACTCCCTTATTTTCTCTATAATCAATCAACTATTGACAATTTGGTCTCTGATTCCTCTGTCCCTTAAATAACCAGCCTGTTCTTCTGATAATTCTTGCTTCATATATAGCTCAAGTATAACTGTTAGAATCTGAAGCTTTATATTTCCTGGCATGTGAAATAAGAACAATTATTCAGTAATTTGGACATATTTTGGCATTGCCCTTCTTTAGGATTATCAATAAACTGATGTTTTCCAATCCACCGTTGAGTTTTCCAAATTTGCTAGTATATTGAATACAATACTATGTCAGCACAATCTTTTAGGATTTTGAACAGCTCAACTGGAATTCTATAACCTCCACTTGCCTTATTATTAGTAGTGCTTCCTAAGGCCCACTTAACTTCATTTTTTAGGGTGTCTGATTGTACATTACTAACCATGTCACTGTGGCTATTGATGATCACATCTTTCCTGTATGATTCTCCTGTTTGTTACTGTCACTTTTCTTAGTCTCTTTGACTTTAACCTTTTGGTATTTTATCATACCCATTTTTGAATGAAATTTTCCTTTGATAGCTTGAAGATTTTTTTTAGTTTTCTTTATTTTCTTAAAGTGAAATTTCCAAATTTATTGTTTCCTTCTACTTTTTAATATTGATCTTTAAGAAAACTCTCCTAGCTATATTCTCCTTGCTATTCTCTGGAATTTCACATTCATTATTTCCCTTTCTATTTTATGTTTTGCTTTCCCCTTTTCCTCAGCTATTTCTAAAGCCCCATTGCACAGTGATGATGGCAGGCAAATATTAGTAGCAACCTTTTTCATGATTTTTCCTCATTTTAGACATGTGACATTTGGTTGACATGTTAAATATTCAATAAATTAGTATATAAACACTTATTAAGTGATACAGGTATATAAAAATGAATTTGCCTGTGCACTCAAGAAGGTAACATAACAATAAAAAGAATGTATGGATTGAATAGTAGAATTGACCTTGAAGTCAGCAAGACTTGAGATTCATTTCTCCAACTTACATATATACTAGCACTTTATTGTGTAAAGTATACAAAACTAAAATCTGTTGAGGATTAGAACACTTACATTGCTGTAAAAAGCTTCCTAACAAAGAGTTACTGGGAGTTGGGGAGAGGAAAAAGGGGAAAGAGAGAATCCAACTAAAAGATTATGAATTTTGTAATTCATAATATTTTTCATTTATTAAATGTTTCTTGGTGGTTGATAACTTATTAGTCTATATTTTCTTCAAGTGTAACTTCTGAAAAAATAATTTACTGAAAAAATAATTTATATCTTTTTAATGTGACTAAAATTTGTTAAAAATCATAGATTGCTCTTAATATATCCTTATATCCTCTCTCCAAATTGTATAAATAATATATAAATCTATATAGAAACTATTATTTTGTTAGAATATTAAAAAAATTAAAAGTCTTTGCTAAAATATATCTATTTAACAAACTTGGATTCCTAGTTAGATAGTCAGGCTGTATCTTTCAATCAGGAAAGTCAGAGGACATGAATTATGTCACGTATTTGCCTTTGACACATAAAGACTGTAACTAAGGAATTAACCTTTAGTATTCCAGGCACTTATTTAAGACTATACATTTCAGAGCAGGTGCCAGTATTTATTAGCAGATGGACTTTTCTCATTGGTTTATGCTAGTATCAATGAAATCACAGGTTCAGTACACATATACACACATGCATTTACAAATACATATATACATACATGCATGCACATATACAATATACAATACATATTCATATGTATACATGTGTATGTTAAATCTGTATGTGTTATCACATCATACCTCTCAGCCTGGCTAAGGTGACAGGAAAAAATAATGATAAATGTTGAAGGGGATGTGGAGAAACTGAGAGAGTAATACACTGTTATGGACTTGTGAACTGATCCGACAATTCTGGAGAGCAATTTGGAACTATGCCCAAAGGACTATCAAAGTGTGCATACCCTTTGATCCCAGTTTATACTGGTTCTATATCCCAAAGATCTCATAAAAAGGGCAAAGGATGCATATGTGGAAAAATATTTGTAGCTGCCCTTTTTGAAGCAACAAAGAACTGGAAACACTCACCATCAGTTGGGGAGTAGCCAAATGAGTTATATATGATATATGAGTATGATAAATGAATGGAATATTATTATTCCTTAAGGAATAATCAACAGGATGATTTTAGAAAGAAAAGAAACAGGAACTGATGTTGAGTGAAGTGAGTAAGAAACAAAATAATATTGTACGCAGCAACAAGATTACATGATGACCAACTGTGATGACTCTTTTCAACAATAAGATGATTCAAGCCACATTCAATATACTTGTGATAAAGAGTGCCATCTACATCCAAAGAGAAGACTAAGGGGACTCATTGAATCACAATATGGTATTTTCACCTTTTTATTGTTTGGTTGCCTCTTTTTGTTTCTCTCATCTTTTTCCCTTTTGATCTTTTTTTTCTACTGCAACATAATAAATGTGGAAATATGTTTGGCAGAATTGTGCATGTTTAATCTATGTTGGATTATTTACTATCTAGGTGAGGGAAGAAGTGGGAAGAGAAAAAAATATGGAACACAAAGTTTTGTAAGAGTGAGTGTTGAAAACTATCTTTGCATGTATTTTGAAAAATAAAAAGAAACTATTATAAAATGAAAAAGAATAATAAAATTTATTCATGGAAAAACCTCTCTGTGTGTATACATACACACACACATGCACGCAACACACACACACACATGCATAATAGTAAAACTGGTGGGAGGAAGAACTGTAATGACAAACAAGTATTGCTAGAACTCTCAAAAATTATACATATATATATATATATATATATATATATATATATATATATATATATATATATATATACATATATATAATTTGGCCCTGAGTATTAAATCATATCTGGATAGAGAAGTTCATGAAAAGCTTTTAAGAGATTTGGATATACCAAACCTTTACCATCAATTATGTTATTTCAGTCATTACTCAAGCTAAAGACCAGGGATTTTTAGAATAAGGATCTCAAAAGGTATTTTCCCACTGGTTATCTATTTTTGATGTTGCAAATAGGGAACAGTCTTATAGGAAAATCGAAGTTCCATAAAAAATAGATAAAGGTCCTAGGAGATTCCAGAAAAAAAAGGGGGGTACCTGACAACAGAAGATTATATATGTAGAATGGAAATAGTCTGTTACCAAAACTTTAGGCTTAATAAACAAGATTTGTATCTTTTACCTCCAAAAGTTAATCATCATCATCATCATCATCATCATCATCATCATCATCATCATATAGATAATTTATTGTGTAATGGATAAAGCTTTGGAAATTAAGTGAGAGTTCAAATCTAGCCTCAGACATTTATAAACTATGTGACTCAGGAAATTGTTTAATATTCTTCAACCTCAGTGTTATCCACAAAATGATTCATACTATCACCTCTTAGTGTTGTTTTGTAAGAATAGAAATGATAACATATTTGTAAAGACTTTGATGATGATGATGATAAAATATTAAGTTTGTAGATGCTATCATATTTTATCCTCAGTACTTCATCGGTCCAATACCAGCATTTTATCAACCTTGCAAAAAAAATTTGGCCTTTTTTATGTAGTTTGTGGATATATGAACCTGACAGCTTAAATCCAATGATTTTCATATGTTATAATAGATACTTTATAAAAGTGGTTGTGCTCATAATGGAAAGAGTGGTTAAATGAGTAATAGAATTGGAAACATGGTTCTTCAATTTCTTTAAAAAAAACCTAAAAATAACCCTTGGGGCTTTTTATTTATTTATTCCAACTTTGCAACTTTGACCATTTACTCTTCTTGTTCTCATTCCCAGTTTTGCAATGTAATATCATATCATTCAGACTTCCCAATCTTTGTTGCCAAATTATTCTGTTAGATGTGTTTTAGTATTTTTTCCTTAAAAAACATTGTTCAGGATAATTGGAGCCTTTTAATATCCCTCATCTTACTCAGTGTTATTCTCTTCTCTTATTTCCCAGGAATCAGTCAGCAAAATGTCTCTAAGCAAAACACTCTCTTATCATGGTTTGAAAATTTTTTCTCCTTACTATGAAAAGGAAGTCTCAATACTAATTATATGACATAGAGTACCATCTGGAGAAGATCTTTCCTGACTAATTCTAGTGAAAACCAGTTCTTTGAAATTGCAAATATTTTACATTCACTATATCATTTGAATCTTACAACAATTCTGTGAGATAGATACTATGGTAATTATTATTGTTCCTGTTTTATAATTGAAGAAATAAATTTTGGTTGGTTGAAATGATTGAGTCATAATATCACTAAGAGAAGCTGCCACAATGTAGAGAAGAGAGAGACAGCATCAGAGTCAGAAAAACCTCTATTCATGTCCTGTCAATGTTCCAAACCAGTTCTGAGATGATAAAGAATTCACTTAACCTCAGTTTATTCAGGTGTAAAAGTGGAGGGTAATAATAGCATCCAAATCTCAGTATTGTTATGAGAATGAAATGATATAGTATTTGAAAAGGACTTAGCATAGTGATTGGCACATAGTAGATATTTAATGATTTTTCTCATTGCGTTATGCTAGTATCAATGAAATCACAGGTTCAGTACACATATACGCACATGTATATACAAATACATATATAGATACATGCATGCACATATACAATATACAAATATATTCATATGTATACATGTGTATGTTAAATCTGTACATGTTACCACCTCATACCTATCTATCTAATGATAACTAACACACTTCTCCAAGATTCAACATTTTTAGAGCAAGTGCAGGAAGATCTGAATTGAAAGAAAACATTACTTTCCTCCTATTTAAACAAAAACAAAAACAAAATCAATAACATGTTGTAGGTATCATAAATGGAATTTGAACTTATGTTTTACTATCTTATGCCATCTTTCAAAAATAATATTCTATTTTCTATACCCATGTCTTTGAAAGAGTTTCTTCCAATATCTAGAATGCACTAACTTGCTTTTGTTTTTAGAATCCATATTCATGTACTTGTTTTGCTTTGTTATGTGTTTTGTTTATACTTCTATAAAAGGTGATTAGCTAAGGAGGGCTTCCCTCAAATGCTGTGCCATGAGCTTTGACTACTTGTTGGTTTGATATGTATGGTATATGGTATATTTGATATATGGTTAGAAATGTATGGAGATATATAATGAATAGACCAGTCACCAATTCAGAGCAGATTCGGGAATAATATTACTATTTCTTTATGCCTTTTTGTATGGTAAAGAAAATAACTACTCAGCTACTGAGTTGGCATGAAGTTCACACAAATAATTTCAATGGAAGAACTCATGTCCGCATCTTTGTAGAAAGCAAAGAAAGAATTGGTAATAGTTATAGATAGGGAGAGGGCCTCTAGTTTTTATCTTCTCACTCAGACCAGTATACAGCCTTTAACTTGTGGTACTTTGCCTCTGTTTTCTTATTTGTCAAATGAAAGGGTAAGTCTAGAAGAAGTCTAAGATTGCTTCTAGCCCTAAATGAATAACTGTGTGATTGGAGAGTATTTCTCATAATCTATATTAGCAATAGAAAGATGATAATTTGTGCATGCTTAGTCTCACATGCTATGAAGATCATATAAACATGAGATATCTCAATTTTATTGATATTATTCTGGGGGGAAATTGATTAAAATATTTTTTAACTTTGTAACCTTTGATGAATCACTTGATCTCTCTTGACTTCAATATCTTCATCTGACAAATTAGGGAATTGGAAAATATGGCCCTGAAACCCTTTCCAGCTAAGATTCTTTGATCCTATTTGCCATTTGCCAATGGAGAAATAAGTAATTTAGAGAGGTGGAGTGGAAAGACCATTAAATTTAGAGAAAGAAGATTTATGATTTATAGATATACTTATTATCACATACATGTGATAATAAGTATATGCTAAATATATACTTATAAGATAATAACTATCTTCAGCAGCATTGGAACCTAGGTTTTCCTTGTTCTTAGTCTAGGGGCCTATTGATCAAACAACTGACTAACAAGGAAGTTTCTTATACTTTAAAATAACTGGTTGTTAGGAAGTATTTGTTAAAAATCAAGACCAACTTGACCTCTTTGTAGTTTCTACCTAGCCCTTATTGCACACACTGTGGACAAAGAGAATAAGTCTGAATTAGATTGCTGACGTTGCCATGGAGCTAGGAATGTGTCTTTTGGCTTTGTGATAGAATCACTCGGGTTCTCATCACTCATACCAATTCGGTTTCTCCACACTTCATGTTGTATATGAAATTCATGAGATCCTATAAGTAAAGCATTTTAAAAATCTAAACTTCTATTTATATATCAACTCCTTTGTGGGAGGACAAGGTTGGCAAAGAAATACTCAGATCCATAATTTCTGTCTTTAGGGGACTCTTGGTATCAGAAACTCCCTACTCTGAATCAGTTCAGCATTTCAGCATTTCAGCACTTCAGTATAATCTTAGAGAATTTTCTGGCACACTGAGAGCCTACAATTTACCAAGGGTCACACAGCTAACAGGGGTTAGAAATAGGACTTGATTTAAAGTCTTTCTTTGCCTTGAAGCCTATTATTCTCTTTATCATCATCATCATCATCATCATCATCATCATCATCATCATCATCAGACTTCCAAGGTTTAATTTCCTCATCTGAACAAAATTAAACATTTAGACAAGATGATTTTTGATATCCATCCTATCAAAATTTTGCATGGTAATTTTTTCTTCCTGATCTGCTCATGCTTCTCCAGATTTGGGGGAAATTCTAAGATGTAATCCAGTTCACCACTTCACAATCACAGAATCATAAATTCAGTGTTATAAGGAATTTGAAAAGCCATTTGGTACAATTTGGTTTTATAAATACTGAAACTGGTGTAGACTATCTAGGATTCTTAACATAAGAGCCTCGAAATAGAAATGCCCTTTAACCAATCGGACCTGCCTTCATACCAGGTTAAGTAGCCATAATTAAGAGGAGCAATCATTGTGGAGATATAACACACATTCCTCATCACTACCAACAACTGCTGACCAATTTAACAAACAGATAAGTTCAAGAATCCCAAGAGTGGCCATATGCTCCAGACTGCTGTTTCTGATTTCAATTTAGCCCTCACAGTAATTATCTAGAGGGTGACTGCTGTGAAGAAAGAATCATGCATCCCAGCAAACTGGCATTGTAAGGGTAAGCAAGATACCCTCATTGAAGCAAGAGATCCTGAAGGAGTGACAGGAGGCAACACAGACCAGGCAAACCAAATTATTAGAACTATTATGTTTACCATCTTCCCTCAGATCCTGACAGAAATAGCCAAAGACCCTAAACCCAAGAACCTTGGGAAAACCAGTCCTTCAAGCCCAGTTCTTTCGGTTATCATCTTGGATAAAATCCTGATGGAGATATGGCTTGGCACCTATTCCTTCCACAGTTGCACATCTAGAACTACTGAAGAGCCATTACAGAAAACTCATGTCATAATAGTTTTTGGCACTATCAAATTATCCCTATTCATTCTTTATTTTTTAAGAGAACTAAAGGCAATATGGGGTAACATTCTGACTTCTCCATAGATTAGATTTGTGATTTAGAGTTGCACTAAAATATCAGTCTCATCTTTCTTCCAGAGTCATAGAAATCCAGTGGCAAAACAAAAGTCAAGATGACTGGCAATGGTTCTGGGATACAGTGGATGACCTTGTGACCAATGTGAGAACAAACTCAAAATACTCTACAATATTTCCTCAGCTGCCTTCATGGCTGCTGGAACACATCATTCTTATCCTTCCATTCCTCCATGGGGATAGTCTTCACATAGTTGAAACAACCCTTTCTGAACTCACCAATGGGTTTGAAGCTTGTAGTTTACCCTCAACCTGGTTTAACCTATTTGCTCAGTAGTAATATGTGGCTACTGCACATCCTATAGCTTATTTGAGGCATATGTGAAAGTTGAGGGCCAAGTGGTCACCAAAGATGTTTGAGAAGCCTTGAAAAGTCTTCTGAAAACACTGATCAAGCCCTCACAACAGAGAGGGTAGGACCCTAAATACTATATGTATTCCATCAATTAAATGGTTTAACATCAGAAACTGCTATGATTTTTATCAGTGAAATGATATTAATGAAGATATATTACCATCTGTGTTGCAGCTGAACCCTAAGGATCATGGGAGCTTTCCATTTAACTTGTAGATAAAATCTCCCATATATGTTGTCTTCCCACATTAAAATTTTATCTCCTTGAGATCAGGAGTTGCCTTATATTTATCTTTGTATCCCCAGCAAGCTTTGCTTGCACACAGCAAACATTTAATATATGTTGTATTTATCATCATCATCATCATCTTGAGAACAAAAAAGCATAATTTAATGTCCAAGAACCCTGATTCAATCCAGCTTTAGATTTCTTAGTCTGGAGCTGAGCCCTCATCATTGGTTCATTAAGAGAAGAGTGGTCTAAATGAGAGATACTTTATTAAACCCGATAAGATCACCAACTTAATTACAGAGAAGGGACTTGTAGATTGTCTACCCTGGCATTTTAATGACTTCAGGGAAAGGCAGTCCCTAACTCTATTCCTTTTCCAAAGCTATTAATAATTTGCTATGGACCTGAATTGATAGGGTATCTTTTAAATGGACTGGTAAGTAAATGAGAGAACTGTCCCTACTATCTCAACAATGACGTCGGATGGCTTTCCCAGCCTCCTCTTTGCCAAACTCATTCTTGGTCACATTTGTCCTCCCATTTTAATATGGGAATGGGAAACTGTGGCTGTGTTTGAAAAACAAGAGCCTGGCTAACCCTTTCCCATGATACTCTATGTGGGTGAAACCCCTACACCTTCAAACCGTGCATTGCTGACACAACATCTGTTCCTGTATTAATTTTTTTTTAACATTGTAAGTCATTCCATCACTTTAAGGCTATAACTATGGGTTATTTTTTTTTTCTTTTTCCTTCCTAACCAATATTACACAATAGTTAAACCCAAGTAAATATTTTCTGCATTGGTAGGTATTGAAATTTCACTAGAACCAAATTAATTTATCAACATGGCCTTTAAGGCCTAAAAATAATGCCATTTTGGGGAAAGAGACATGCAATATCCTAAAACTCCTTGGATTTGGTATCAGAAGACTTTGGATATATAAATTTTCTTTACCATTTCCTAACTCTGCAACAAGGAGTAAGCCACTTAATCTATTTGATTCTTATTCTCCCTATTTATAAACAAGGAATTTGAACTAGGTTCTAAAAGCCCTTCCCTTAATAAATGCTATATTCCTAAAACACAGTCTTTTGGGACTTGGTTTCTGCATCAGAACAAAATGAAAGGGCTAAATGAAATGAGCTTAAAGGTATGGCCCTTCCTAATTTTGTGCATTTATCTCTTCTGTCTTATTTGCCTTTGCTTTTTCAAGATTTTTAGTCTTTTTACAATGCTGGCATCCCTCCCCCCAACTTGACAATCATTGTTTCACAGAATTCTAGCCTTAGGATTGGAGGAGACTTCAGAAGTCATTAAGTCAAACTCAATTATTTCTCATGTGGAACTTGAGTCACAGAGAAATGGAGCAATGTTTTAAGATCAGGATTTGGAAGATGGCGGAGAAGAAACACACTACTCAGTGAACGTCCTCACTCCCTCACAACCAATTAGATAAATTAAGTCTCAAAATTAGCTCAGGACTGATAGATACCACAAGGACTGGAAGCACGACTTACCAGCTGAAGAGAATCTGGAGTTTCAACAGGAAAGGTCAGTTCTCAGGGGAGGAATAAGAAAGACCAGCACAGACGGTGGGGTAGGGGCACACTGCGCCCATTGCGCTGGGAGGGGCTCTGGGATCAGAGAAGCCACTGAGGTAAAGGAATCTGGCACAGGCTGTTAGCTCTTCTCTGCTAATTATTTAGCAGTTCAGAAGAGAAAGCCAAAATATTTTAAAACTCAGATTAGATTTCCCCCCCCCCACCCTGGGGGTGACTCGGCAGACTCGGCACCAGGGGGTGTGGCCTCAGCTACCTCCTGAGAATAGTTAAGAGACTGACAAGTGGGTGGATACGGCCCAAGGCAACACACACTGCCTAGCTTAGCTGGAGGGAGTGGAACTCAGCTCCAGGAAGTCCCAGAGAAGCGGAACCTTTAAACTAGGGACCGCGGTTTCTGGCAGACAATTCCAGTTTGAGCGCAGGGGCTTCTCACGTCACCTGCTGCAGACATCCACTCCCCACCCGGACACATAGGCTGAGCTTCTTGCTGTCTTCACTATTCTACGCCCTCAAAGCACAGCAGTGCTAATCACCTCTGAGGCACTTCCAGGGAGGGGGTGGGGAACTCTCTCCCAGAGCTCTCTCTTAGCGCGGGCGCAGGGGCCGCTGCATCCATCCGGTCTGGGAGGAAGCTGGTAAAGAAGTAAATAATTTCCTACCCCAGGGACAGACCCCAAAACATTTTTTAAGTATGAGCAAAAAAGCTAGAAAAACTATAGATCCCTTCTATACAGAGAAAGAGCGGGTACCCAACCCCGAGGAAGTTAACAGCAAAGATTCAGAAGATAACAACCTAAAGGGGAACGATTCCTGCCCCCCATCACATAACTCTCTCCTAGAAGAAGCTCTTAAGAAATTGAGGGAGATCGAAGAAAAATGGGGCAAGGAAAGGGAAGTTATGATAGAGAATAACAACGTCCTGAAATTGGAGTTGGAAAAAATAAAGAATTCACAGGAGATGCAGGGAAACAAAATTAGTGAATTAGAAAAGGTTAAAAAAACACAGGAAAGTAGGATTTCTGAATTGGAAAAGATAAAAAAGTCTCAAGAAAATAGAATTTCTGAATTGGAAAAAGAAAATAATTCTCAAAAAAAAAAAATTAGGGAAATGGAAAAAAATTCAATAGAGCAAAATAATTCATTTAAAAACGAAATTGGGCATTTACAAAAAGAACTAAAAACTGTGAAAGAAGAAAATAACTCCTTAAAAGTCAGGATGGAACAAATAGAAATGAATGATTCACAGAGAAACCAAGAATCAGTCAAACAAAACAAAAAAAATGAGAAGCTGGAGAACAACGTCAAATACTTACTGGGAAAATCTATAGACCTGGAAAATAGATCTAGGAGAGATAATCTGCGGATTATTGGACTTCCAGAAAACTATGACCAAAAAAAGAGCCTAGATTCTATTTTACAGGAAATTATCAAAGAGAACTGTCCAGAGATAATAGAAACAGAAGGGAAAGTAGATGTGGAAAGAATTCATCGAACTCCTTCTGAAATAGACCCTAAAAAAAGAACACCACGGAATATTGTGGCTAAGCTGCAGAATTACCACACAAAGGAGAAAATCCTGCAAGCAGTTAGAAAAAAACAATTTAAATACCAAGGTGCCACAATAAGGGTCACCCAAGATCTGGCTGCCTCCACATTAAAAGATAGAAGGGCCTGGAACCTGATATTCCGAAAGGCAAAAGATCAAGGACTGCAACCAAGAATGAACTACCCAGCTAAGTTTAGCATCTTTTTCCACGGAAGAAGATGGTCATTCAATGAAACAGAGGAATTCTATATGTTTCTAAGAAAAAAACCAGACTTAAACAAAAAATTTGATCTACATCCACAAGACTGAAGAGAAACAGAAAAAGG
Organism: Sminthopsis crassicaudata; assembly: GCF_048593235.1. NCBI lineage: Eukaryota > Metazoa > Chordata > Mammalia > Dasyuromorphia > Dasyuridae > Sminthopsis > Sminthopsis crassicaudata. The sequence continues at coordinate 30,863,926 of NC_133618.1, read as the reverse complement.
TACACAGAACCCTTGAGAACTGTAACTCTGTTGTGGGTATATAAAAAAGACTCAAGGATAATTTGATTTTACTGATATAAAAGAAAAAAAGGGGGGTGTAGTAAAGGGAAGGAGGTCGGTTCAGAAAAAGGGGAAGGAGTGATAAAAAGAGGGAAACTACATCCCAGGAAGAGACATAGAAAATACACCATATCTGAGGGAACTTAGTGAGGGGGAGAATCATTGTGTGAATCTTACTCTCATCAGAAGAGGCTCAAAGAGTAAATAATTAACATATTTGTTTTTCAGAGAATTTTCTCTCACCTCATTAAAAGGGGGGAAAGGAAAAGGGAAAAGGAAAAGGGGAATAAGTGAAGGGACTTGGAGGGAGGGGGGAGGGATCTTATAAAAAAAAAAAAAAAAAGAGGGAGGGTTGTGCGTCACAAGGGGGGTCTGTAAATTAAATATCGGGGAGGGGGATCAGGGGGGTCAAGGGAAAAAAGCATAATCTGGGGATAATACGATGGCAGGAAATACAGAATTAGTAATTTTAACTGTAAATGTAAATGGGATGAACGATCCCATCAAACGGAGACGGATAGTAGATTGGATCAAAAAGCAGAACCCTACAATATGTTGCCTACAGGAAACACACTTAAAGCAGGGAGATACATACAGAGTAAAGGTAAAAGGTTGGAACAGAGCCTATTATGCTTCAGGTAAAGCCAAAAAAGCAGGGGTAGCTATCCTTATCTCAGATCAAGCAAAAGCAGAAGTAGATCTCGTTAAAAAAGATAAGGAAGGAAACTATATCCTGCTGAAAGGTAGCATAAATAATGAAGCCATATCAATACTAAACATATATGCACCAAGTGGTATAGCATCTAACTTTCTAAAGGAAAAGTTAAGAGAACTGCAAGAAGAAATAGACAGTAAAACTATAATAGTGGGAGATCTCAACCTTGCACTCTCAGATTTAGACAAATCAAACCACAAAACAAACAAGAAAGAAATTAAAAAAGTAAATAGAACATTAGAAAAACTAGGTATGATAGACCTTTGGAGAAAACTGAATGGCAATAGGAAGGAATATACTTTCTTCTCAGCAGTTCATGGATCCTATACAAAAATTGACCATATACTAGGACATAAAGATCTCAAAATTAAATGTAGGAAGGCAGAAATAATAAATGCCTTCTTCTCAGATCACAATGCAATAAAAGCTACATTCAGTAAAAAGTTAGGGGTAAATAGACCAAAAAGTAATTGGAAACTGAATAATCTCATCTTAAAGAATGACTGGGTGAAAGAGCAAATTATAGAAACAATTAACAATTTCACCCAAGATAATGATAATGATGAGACATCATATCAAAATCTTTGGGATGCAGCTAAAGCGGTAATAAGGGGAAATTTTATATCTTTAGAGGCTTATTTGAAGAAAATTGAGAAAGAGAAGATTAACGAATTGGGCTTACAACTTAAAAGGCTAGAAAAAGACCAAATTATAAACCCCCAACCAAAAATTAAACTCGAAATACAAAAATTAAAAGGAGAAATCAATAAAATTGAAAGTAAAAAAACTATTGAATTAATAAATAAAACCAAGAGTTGGTTTTATGAAAAAGCCAATAAAATAGATAAACCTTTGGTAAATTTGATCAAAAAAAAGAAAGAGGAAAATCAAATTGATAGTCTTACAAATGAAAAGGGGGATCTTTCCACCAATGAAGAGGAAATTAGAGAAATAATAAGGAGTTACTTTGCCCAACTTTATGCCAATAAATTTGATAACTTAAGTGAAATGGATGACTTCCTCCAAAAATATAGGCTCCCTAGATTAACAGAGGAGGAGATAAATTGCTTAAATAGTCCCATTTCAGAAAAAGAAATAGAACAAGCTATTAATCAACTCCCCAGGAAAAAATCCCCAGGGCCAGATGGATTCACATGTGAATTCTACCAAACATTTAAAGAACAATTAGCCCCAATGTTATATAAATTATTTGAAAAAATAGGGGATGAAGGAGTCCTACCAAATTCCTTTTATGACACAGACATGGTACTGATACCTAAACCTGGTAGATCGAAAACTGAGAAAGAAAATTATAGACCAATCTCCTTAATGAATATTGATGCTAAAATCTTAAATAAGATATTAGCAAAAAGACTTCAGAAAATCATCTCCAAGATAATACACTATGATCAAGTAGGATTTATTCCAGGAATGCAGGGCTGGTTTAATATTAGGAAAACTATTAATATAATTGACCATATTAATAATCAAATTAATAAGAACCATATGATCATCTCAATAGATGCAGAAAAAGCATTTGACAAAATCCAACATCCATTCCTACTAAAAACTCTTGAGAGTATAGGAATAAATGGATTATTCCTTAGAATAATCAGGAGTATATATTTAAGACCGTCAGTAAGCATAATATGCAATAGAAATAAACTGCAACCTTTCCCAGTAAGATCAGGAGTGAAACAAGGTTGCCCACTATCACCATTACCATTCAATATAGTACTAGAAACGCTAGCCTCGGCAATAAGAGCCGAGAAAGAGATTCAAGGAATTAGAGTAGGAAATGAGGAAATTAAACTATCACTTTTTGCAGATGACATGATGGTATACTTAGAGAACCCCAAAGACTCTGCTAAAAAGCTACTAGAAATAATTCAAAATTTCAGCAAAGTGGCAGGATACAAAATAAATCCACATAAATCCTCGGCATTTTTATATATCACTAACAAAATGCAACAGCAAGAGATACAAAGAGAAATTCCATTCCAAACAAATGTTGATAGTATAAAATATTTGGGAATCCATCTACCAAAGAAAAGTCAGGAATTATATGAGAAAAATTACAAAACACTTGCCACAAAAATAAAATCAGATTTAAATAATTGGAAAGACATTCAGTGCTCTTGGATAGGCCGAGCGAATATAATAAAGATGACAATACTCCCCAAACTAATCTATTTATTTAGTGCTATACCAATCAGACTCCCAAGAAACTATTTTAATGACCTAGAAAAAATAACAACAAAATTCATATGGAAGAATAAAAGGTCAAGAATTGCAAGGGAACTAATGAAAAAAAACTCAGAGGAAGGTGGTCTAAGTGTACCTGATCTAAAGCTATATTATATAGCAGCAGTCACCAAAACCATTTGGTATTGGCTACGAAATAGACCGGTAGATCAGTGGAACAGATTAGATACAATGGACAAAAAAGGGTACATCTATAGCAATCTAATCTTTGACAAACCCAAAGATTCCAACATTAGGGATAAAAATTCATTATTCGGAAAAAACTGTTGGGAAAACTGGAAATTAGTATGGCAGAAATTAGATATGGATCCACACTTAACACCATATACCAAGATAAGATCAAAATGGGTCCATGATTTAGGCATAAAGAGGGAGATAATAAATAGATTAGAGGAACAGAGGATAATCTACCTCTCAGACTTGTGGAGGAGGAAGGAATTTATGACCAGAGGAGAACTAGAGATCATTATTGATCACAAAATAGAAGATTTTGATTACATCAAACTAAAAAGTTTCTGTACAAATAATACTAATGCAAACAAGATTAGAAGGGAAGTAACAAATTGGGAAAATATTTTTAAAAACAAAGGTTCTGACAAAGGTCTCATTTCCAAAATATATAGAGAACTGACCATAATTTATAAGAAACCAAACCATTCTCCAATTGATAAATGGTCAAAGGATATGAACAGACAATTCTCAGAGGAAGAAATTGAAACTATATCCACTCACATGAAAGAGTGTTCCAAATCACTACTGATCAGAGAAATGCAAATTAAGACCACTCTGAGATACCACTACACACCTGTCAGATTGGCTAAGATGACAGGAACAAATAATGACAAATGTTGGAGGGGATGTGGGGAAATTGGAACACTAATACATTGCTGGTGGAGTTGTGAAAGAATCCAGCCATTCTGGAGAGCAATCTGGAATTATGCCCAAAAAGTTATCAAACTGTGCATACCCTTTGACCCAGCAGCGCTACTACTGGGATTATATCCCAAAGAAATACTAAAGAGCGGAAAGAGACATATATGTGCCAAAATGTTTGTGGCAGCTCTTTTTGTTGTAGCTAGAAACTGGAAGATGAATGGATGTCCATCAGTTGGAGAATGGTTGGGTAAATTGTGGTATATGAAAGTTATGGAATATTATTGCTCGGTAAGAAATGACCAGCAGGAGGAATACAGAGAGGCCTGGAGAGACTTACATCAACTGATGCTGAGTGAAATGAGCAGAACCAGAAGATCACTGTATACTTCAACAACGATACTGTATGAGGATGTATTCTGATGGAAGTGGAAATCTTCAACATAAAGAAGATCCAACTCACTTCCAGTTGATCAATGATGGACAGAGGAAGATACACCCAGAGAAGAAACACTGGGAGGGGAATGTAAATTGTTAGCACTAATATCTGTCTGCCCAGGTTGCATGTACCTTCGGATTCTAATGTTTATTGTGCAACAAGAAAATGATATTCACACACATGTATTGTACTTAGACTATATTGTAACACATGTAAAATGTATGGTATTGCCTGTCGTCGGGGGGAGGGAATGGGGGAGGGGGGGTAATTTGGAAAAATGAATACAAGGGATAATATTATAAAATATATATATATATAATAAAAAAAAAATTAAAAAAAAAAAAAAAAAAAAAAGATCAGGATTTGAATACAAGATTCTTTGTAATATGCCTGTCTCACTATTTGCATAAAATTTGACCAGTCTATCTTGACAGACAATATTATATTTATACTATTTTAATTTTTTTTGCTTCCTTTATAACTAATTCAATGAAATACTTCATGCCTTTATATTTTACTTGTGGGTCAACCAGATGATGTTAATTTTTGTTACAATATTATTTTAAAACTGGCATAAAAATTCTGAAGTGATTACTGAAAAATTAATATGACCAAGCTTTGTCCTCAAAACAAATATGGGAAGGCAGCAACATATCTTTCCTCGGAGTTGTGAGAGTATGGGTGTGGAACACAACATACAATGGGAAAGCTTTTGTGATGATTAATTTAAGTGAGTTGAATTTTGTTTATTTTTGTTTTGTTTCCTGTTAGAGGGGATAACTGTTAAAAAAAAAAGGAATACACTAGTCAATATAAGTTATATAAAAATAAAATGCAACTTTTTTCTAGAAAAATATGTAGGCAGCTAAGTGTTCTAACGAATCTGAATATTGAACTTAAAGTCAGAAAAATCAGACATCAGATCCCAACATAGATATTTTACTAGCTGTGTAACCCTGGACAAGATACTAATTATCAGCCTCAGTTTCCTCATCTATAAAATGGAGACAATATGCTATTATATCTTTAGAATTCAGGATCAAATGAGCTAATGTATTTCAAGTGCTTTGCATAGTGGTATATAAAATTATTACTATTATTTGTAATAGTAAATAATAGTAGTAGAAGTAGCAGTAGTGAGAGGGTAGATATCCCATATTAAGTGACTTAACCATTATGGTGCAGATAGTAGTACTAACCATAGTAGTAGTAGTAGTAGAGGTAATAGTGATGAGGAAGTAGATATCTCATATTAAATGACCTACATTTTACAGTGCAAATAGTAGTAGCAATAGTAGTAGTAGTGTTAATAGTATTGAGGGAGTGGATGGCAGTGTTAATAGTATTGAGGGAGTGGATGGCTCATATCAACTGAACTTCATATTAAGGTCCAAATCATTATAATAGTATTAGTAATCAAAGTCAGATACTACATTTTCCTTAAAATTATTAGTCTTCAATATGAGTACATTTTAGCTAATGGAAGAGAAGGTTAAGGGTTTATCTTGAAAGACTTTAGGGACCAAAAGGGAGAAAAATAGATGCTTGCGTGTTGGTGAAAATATGTTCACTCTTCTTTCTCTAGAGTGACTTTGTCTCTAGATTTACATTACTGGGCTACACAAGGAAGATGAGGAGATGGGCAACAATGGATATAAAAGACTTTGGACTTGTTCTCTCAGGTCAGCTTACATACTTTTCACTTTTGATTTATTTTGTTTACATCTATGCCAGGGTTCATATAATGGTGACAAAGACTATAGGTTTTAGAAGAAGGATGTGTTTTCTTAAAGTCCATCTGATTGATTTCCTATCTCAGGTTTTGAAAGCATAGAAATGCTAAGGATTTGTTAGAACATTGGGTAAGAAAGGGTCTTGGACATAGGAGGGAAAGCTTTGTTGCTGGAGTTGAAGGGATAGAAACTATTATCTAGAAGGGACAATAGGCTTATGATCTCAGAAAGGTTTTTTCCTCCCTAAATCAGAAATCTTTTTGACTTTGACATATAAATCAAGACATGACCTTTCAGAAAATGATAATCTTTATATCCGTGATTCACTCATTACTCTGATTTCCCGGAATTTATTCAAATATCTTGGCAATCATTTCACAGCATCATTCTTTTTTACAAACAGGGCAGTGCTGAGGATAAGAGGTGAGGCAGATAATAGGCCAACCACAAATTCTGATCCAAGGACAATGGTCATTTAGTTTGCTCTCAATTTTGCTTCACAATTTGCAGTCATGCCCTTTTATGAGTCCCTGGGACTTCCCATCAATAATGTCCTCATTAGTCTGTTTCTAGGGAAATAATAAGTGTCATGAACTGTTATGAGAAGGACAATGGGAAGTAATGGGAAGAAAAATGGTTTCAGTGGCAGAGTACCTAGACAAGAATCACAAATCTGTTACTTAATGTTGGTATGACTTTAAATAAATCATTTCACCTCTCTAGAGCTGAGTTTCTTCGAGAAAATAAAGGGGTTAAAAGTCAGTTTCTAAATTTCCTTCCAATTCTAAATCTATTTTCATCTCAATAAATTACTGACATCTTTGAAGCAACAATAATTAAAACCCCAACCAAAAACTTGGACTCTTTCCTTCCACTAAGGAGCTAGATCTTTCCTTGAAGGAAGAAATGTACAATCATGTATACTGTTTTCTTGAGACATCTGGAACCAGATAACTTCTGGCTAATGCAAAGGAAATAGAAAGTAGAGCGATATGGGTTGGCTTTCATTAAATTGTTCATTGGTAATTATTGAACTGTAAACTAAAAAACTAAAAAAAAGTAATTATTGAACACAGTAATTCAAGTAACATTGTCTATAGGCCAATAGGTCTACAGAGGCAGAATGACATAATATATAGAGAATCGGTTCATAATATGGCTCTTTGAAACAATGAGATATTTGTGATAGAGAGGACTATTTGCATCCAGAGAGAGGACTCTAGGTTCTAAATGTGAATCATAACATAGCATTTTAACGTTTTTTGTTATTTGCTTGTTTGTTTGTTTTTTTTTTTCTTTCTCATTTTATTTCCTTTATGATCCTATTTTTCTTTTGTAGTCTGATAAATGTGGAAATATGCATAGAAGAATTACACACATTTAACATATTTTGGATTACTTGTTCTATAGGAAAGGGAAAAAGGAAGAGAGAAAAAGTTGGAACATGGGGTTTTGCAAGGTTGAATGTTGCATATATTTTGAAAATAAAAAGCTCTTATCTAAAAAAAAAAAAGGTCCATAAGTTAATATTTTGAAAATAAAAAGCTCTTATCTAAAAAAAAAAAAAAAAAAAAAAGGTCCATAAGTTAAGCAAGCCAAGATTCAAGTCCTGAATGACACATACTGGATATGTAACTTTAGCTAAATCATTTTAACTCTCAATGATCTAAACAATTCTCTAACATTACAAGTTCAGAGAAGGCATAAATCTGCTTTGATAAAAGATATTTCCTCATCCCATTGTTCCTTATTTCATTTAAATCACAGACCTCATCCATTTGCCTATTCTAAGGGCTTATTTTGTGTAAGGCATTGGGCTAGATTCTTCAAACACAAAAATGAAAAACAATGCACTTCCTGACATGAGGGATATTATATTGAACCAGACTATGAAGACATTTAGACAGATAAGTGTAATATAAAGTTGTATTTTATAAGGATAAAGAATGTATTTGAATTTAAACCAATGGAAAAAAAAATACACCATTACATATTTCTATCTCTGGCATTAACAACCTAGAGACCACATTTCAAATTGGATACCCAAGATGGAATTTAACAGCAAGGCTACAAGGGTTTTCATGGATGAGTCTATCTTTTTACTGTAGTTACATAACTTATCTGATGAAATATGCTTTTGGGTGGCAAATATACTCAGGATAGTTGTAAGGAGTATAAGAATTTACCCTAAGACTTAATATCTATTACATCTACTACAATCACTATTTTCTTCTGATTGCCAGGGTAGTCTCTACGTGTGTGTGTGTGTGTGTGTGTGTGTGTGTGTGTGTGTGTGTGTGTGTTTTAAGGATATGGCTTGCATAAATCTTGTGTCCATTTTTCATCATATCTCAACAGAAATATGAAAAAAGATATTTAACTTTATATCGACAAACAACACATAAATAGATATACCCATTATTTCAGAGCAACATCCTACACAACTTTCTAATTCATAATAAGCAGGGCATAAGATGCATGGAAGAATAACAAACTCAGAATCTCCAACCATCTTCTTAAAAAATAGCTTTTTATTTTCAAATATAGTTTTCAGCATTCATCCTTGCAAAACCTTGTGTTCCAATTTTTTTCTCTCCCCCCTTCAAGACAGTAAGCAATTTGATATAGGTTGAAATGTGCAATTTTTCAAAACACATTTTCATATTCATTATACTACATAAGAAAAATCAGTTCAAATGGGGAAAAACATGAGAAAGAAAAAAATGCAAACAAACAATAAAAAGATAAAAATGCTATGTTGTATTTCACATTCAGTCCCCAGAGTTTTCTTTCTGGATGCAAATGGCTCTCTCTAATACAAATCTATTGGATTGGCCTGAATCACCTCATTGTCTCCAACAATTTTAACATCAGTTTGCCCTGATGGCCCCACTTACCATTTGCCTCTTATGTTATTACCCACCTCTCACTGGGGATCTCTTCATGGTATAGAATTAGGCCATCTGTCCCTCTCAAAAGATATCTTAACTCTTAATATTATGCATTTTTCATTTCCTCCTAGAATTATCTTATAACTAGGGCCAGTCTAGTGTATGTTGCTCTCTGCTTTCCAGTTCCATTCTTGTCATCCTCATCATCCTCATCATCGTTGATATCAACATTTATGTAACATCTCATTATTTGTAAATCATTTTTCCATGCATTTTTCCTTAATGGAGTCACAGAATGACCTTATAAAAGAAACAATTATAGGATATCCTATTTTACAGTTGAGGAAACTGAAGCTCTAAGAGATTGGATTATTTTTTTCCTCCCTTTTAGGCGCATTATCATGGGTCCTATTTTGAATTTTTCTTCAGTTTCTTCAGTTTCAGTTTTTTAGACACTTTCCTTGTTTCCTATTTCTACTCTCAGAATAGTCAGGCAATATTAACAAAAATGCCAATAATTAGTAAAATATTTAGTGTCAAATGATTTACACTGAAATTTGCAAATTTTTTACTTTAAAAAGAACTATTTTTTGGGGTAAGTTCACAATACAGGGAAATAACCAACTGCTCTTTTAAAAATAATATTTTATATTTCTAAATGCAATAGTTTTCAGAATTCACCTTTGCAAAATATTGTGTTTCAAATTTTTGCTCCCTCTTTCCTGACTCCCCAACACAGAAAACAGTTTGATATAGGTTAAACAGGTGTGATTTTTCTAAATATATTTCCATATTGATCATACTGCACAAGAAAAATCAGATCAAAAAGGGAAAAAATATGAGAAAGAAAAAAAAAAACAAGCAGACAAATAAGAACAAGAAGGTAAAAATACTAGGTTTTGTTCCACATTCATTCTCCATATTTCTCTTTTTGGATTTTCCTTCCCAACTCTAACCAATCCCTATTTTGAAAGAATACAGAAGAAAAATTAAATATTTTTTAACTTTGAAAAAAATCTCTGTTTTATGTAGAATTGCTTCATAGATATAAGTATGGGAATATTCAGTATTTGAATTTTTGATGACTCATTTAAACTTTATTTCTCTGCCTCTTGTTCTATCAAGCTCACCCATCTCCCTAGTTCCTGTTGATCAACAATCATCAATTCTCCCAATTCCAAATCCATTGAATGTCTCCTAGTAGCCTAGAAGATGCTAATTTTTGCAATCTCAAAAGATTAGATGCAATTTAAGCCTTGATTTTTCAGCATAGTTATAATTCAACATGACTCATACAAATGAGACAGTAGACTTGAGACATGAAATATACAGAATCATTGAGATTATCCATTTAGTAATAGCTAATATTAGTAGAAGATAGATGGTACAGTGGATAGAGTACGATGCCTGAAGATAGGAAGACTCATCTTCCTGAGTTCAAATCAGGCCTAATATACTGATCATTGTGTGACTCTGGGCCTCAATTTCCTGCCTCTGTAAAATGAACTGGGGAAAAGAAATGGCAAATTATTCCAGTATCTTTGGAAAGAAAATCTCAAATGTGGTTGTGAAGAATCAGACAGTTGAAACAAGTGAATTTTAAAAAGTATTTATAAAAAATGATTTAAATTTTGCCAATGCTTTATAAATGTCTCATTTGAGCCTTAGATGGTATGTATGGTTTTGTTACTATTATTTTCATTTTACAGATGAGGAAGCTGAGACAAATTAATGGTTAAATTGCCCAACTAGTTAGCGACCAAAAGAACATTCCAGTAGACTTGTCAACTGCAAAACCTGGATGTTTTAATCAAAAGTGTCTCCGGTGTCAGTTTTTATTATTCCTACGCAGACTATTATTTTCATTTTACAGATGAGGAAGCTGAGACAATTAATGGTTAAATTGCCCAACTAGTTAGCGACCAAAAGAACATTCCAGTAGACTTGTCAACTGCAAAACCTGTTTTAATCAAAAGTGTCTCCGGTGTCAGTTTTTATTATTCCTATGCAGCCAGGCCTAATATTAAGGTCTTAGCTGTGGGCTGATACAGATTTTCCAGTTTATAAGAATGTAATTTTTCTCTACTGGAAAATGCTAACAATGTTAGGCCTTCTCAACATCCAACACAGCATAACTTCAAGGCCAATTGGATTTTCTAAGCTTCTTCCATTCTCATTCCATGCTGGCCCTATTCCCAGCATGTCTCCATGCTGTGATCAGGAGATTTGTTTCAGTTTTTCAGTCTCTTTGAAGTACTAGCTCTGGGGCCTTCTAAGCACTCAGGGGAAGTCTGGATTTAGATCCATCTAAAATTCAGCACACTTAATTCCTTCAAGATTGACTCAAAATGGGCATTCTTTACAAGTTAACTCTGTGCTGCTCATGTTCCTTCTTTATTCTACTTTCCCTCAGGAATTACATACTCAAGATTATGCATTTTAAATTAGTATTTTATGTTCAGAAAGTGCTTTCTTCATACCATCAGAGTGAAACAGGTGACTGGAATTTGTTATTCTTATTCTAAAGATAAGAAAATTAAGGCCTTAGGTGGGCAGATAAGATCATGAAGGAAAAAAAAAAAAAAAAAAAAAACAGATTTGAAGCTGCCACACCTGGTTTTAAATGATCCTTTTCCAATTGCTATCTGTATGAACTTGGACAAATCATTTCAATCATGCCTTATTTGACATTGGTTTTCTCATAAGTAGATTGTCAGAGGTCACTTTCATATTCATATTCAAATTCTATAACAGTAGAAACTCAAATTTATTTGGCTCCAAATACAGTTTTCTGTTGGTCAGAAAACTAGCATTTGTTAATCTCCTACTATGGTCCAGGCTTTGTGCTCCATTGAGTGAAGGGAAAATGTTTCAGTCTTACAATTAACTGACCCCAGAGTTAAAGAGTTGGAGGAGTGGATTTAATTGTATTCAGAAAATCATGTCACTCTTTAAATTACTGCAAGCTATACCCTAAGAGGAAACAAAATGTATTTTAATAAAAAAAATGTTTTCCTGAGGATTCTCTATGATGGTAAATCAGGGAACATTACACTTTTTCAAGAGACAGTATTGTAGGTTATCTGTACTTCTAATTTCTCCACTCATTTTCTTGGCAATGGACCAATAAGGAGATGCATGACAAATAAAGAAATGCTTGATGAGTATAAATAAGTTATGGCAAACTGGCCATGATGAATTTCATGCAAATAATGGCATAAGATACTTAATTCAAGAAAGTTATGATTAGAAAAAGTGGTTGGAATGTTAATTTAGCAAGAATGAGGAAGAACAGATGGACAGCTTTGGTGTTCCATGGATGTTCATAAAACATTTATTTCTTTATTTTTCTTAGAGAATGTGTTCATTAGGTAGATTTTCATTGGAAGAATTATGGTAGGACTTGGTGTGAAATCACAAAGGAGTAGTGGGGATAGACTGAAGAGCTCCACTAATGTATGTGCATAAATGTATACATATACAATGTTTGCATATATATATATATATATATATATATATATATATATATATATATATATATACATATATATATTTTATAAGTGCTTGCTTTTCATGCACACATGCATCTATATATGTATGCATATATATTAACATGCTCACACATTTATCTATCTATATCTATCTACACACATACATATACACACATATGTATGGATACATGGAAATTTATCAAACTTGTTATAGTTATCAAACTATATTCAAAGTCTATATCTCTAAGTCCCAAGTTTATAATCCAAATTTGGATATAGATAAGGGAATCCATTTAAGGGGAACTTCTACTTCCAATACAATCAAGTAATTTCTCTGCAATTTAGTGGTTTAAAGAGTTTCCTAGAGTATGGGAAAAAAAACTTAGTCATAGAACTAGTACATCAGAGGCAGTATTGGAATGCAAGTCTTCCTAATTTTCAGTCCATTTCTGCATTCATTATTTTATGTTGCTTATAGTCACATAAATAAACATACTTACAGGCATGCATGATTATGTACATATATGTGTGCTATGTAATGTATGTGTATGTATTAATATGCATAGTTTTTAGTTACTAGGAAAAACATATAAATTTTTAGATTTGAATAAAGAAATGACAACCTTTCAGTTTTAATTTCTAATCACTTTGAATTCTTATTTCAATAATATACTTTATAATTTATAATGCTTACAAATTATCTGTTGCTGGACACTATTTCTTTATACTTTCATCCTTTGCAACAGATTTACTACTTGATATTGAATTCTGTTATATCTAAGACTTCTTATTGTTCTTGTCTTCCTGAATGAATCCCTGCTGATAAGGAATATTATTTTGAGTACTTTGTGCTGATGTTAAATGGCCCAACTTTTATCCTATGACACAAAACAACCCATTGTTCTGTCCTTTGGTTTATTTTTCATCCTGACCTTTTTTTTTTTTTTTTTTTCCTGATTCTAGAAAAAATTTGCTGAATGGATCCTAGCTTCATTCACCAATATTAGAAAACCAAGGTCACTTGTACACACAAATATAACATACATAAAAGTACACATTTAAAACACAAATATCATCTGAGCTCCTTAAATGCAAACTACTGAGGTCCGAGATTTAGGAAAAAGAAGATAGTAGGTAATGGGGGGGGGGGGACACAACTATAACTCCCAAAAGCTTGTCTCATTTTTTACCTTTGCTGTTTCATACATCTGGAAAACACAGAGCAAATGTTCACAGAAAATAGGAGAAATTTGCACAATAGAGGTGATAAAGGAAAGTACAGTGAGTATTAGGCAAGTCATGTTACAAAAAGCAAAGGAAAAGTAAGACAGGGAACATTTCTGTAGATCATATTTGACTTTTGGTTTTGTCCTTGGATATTTTTTAACCTCTTTAAATTTATAGATTCTATAGACCACATGCTAACACAAATAAACAAAAATATATTTTTTTATGAGTCCAAAGACCTAGATTTTAATGCCAACTCAGTCAGCCACTTGTCTTGTGACCTTGAGTAAGTCAGACTCCATTTCTGTGATTCAGCTTTCTCATGAGAAAAATCAATGACAGTAAAAGAGTGTCATCCCTAACAAAAATTAAAAATATATACAAACAAACATTCAGTGTGTGCCTTTTGTGGAATATGTATCTGGTCATCCCCTCACACATTCCCTAAAGATCAAAGCTTCTTAAAATATGGGGTCATAACCCCATATGGGATTGCATAAATGATTGGGAGAGTCAAGAAAAATTTGACAAGAGTAAAAGGTTTCTAAATGTAATGATCAAAAAATAATTCAAAATCAAATATGTGTTGAATCCAAGATGTTTTGGCAGTGCTTGTCCATGTTGTGTCCTTCAACTTCACTGCAACCTTGGTTTGGAACATATAACATGCCCACTTTGTACTGTATATGCAGAAACACTTGTGTATTTATATATGAATGTGTATATGTATGAATATATATATATATATATATAAAATCTATCTACTATCAATCTCAAAGCCAAATAAAAAGAATACCAAGTGAAACAAAAAAGAAAATCCCCTTCTTATACATAGTAACTTCTGGTGGAACATATTTGAGAAAGAAATATAGAGGTCTATCTGACTTTCTGCCATTTCCCCATATATTGAATGATAGAAACTTTGTTTCTACTTTTGTTGCAATACAATTGCAATATAAGCGGCACTGCAAACTATTGTTGCATTATTAAAATGCTTCCTTCTTTGTGAAAATTTCCCTGATCTTCTCAATATCAAATAGTTTTTACTACACTAATCCTAGACATTATAATTAACTCTGTCCTATAATTAATAAAAGTGCTATTTTGCATTATTATTATTTATGACATTTTTGTGTTATCTTCCATTTTAAGATCTTTGAGGGTAAAAGCTTTATCCACATTTTCTGTTTCATTAACTACCTAATACAATGATCTGTATACATGTATTTTGATGTATTTGAATGGGGTTGAATTCAAAATTTTGAAGAGTTGTTATGGTGATTCAATGAAATCAATCAATGAGCACTTATCAAATATTTACTATGTTTAAGAATTATTCTGGGTACTAGAGATTAGCAAAAAGAGAAATATCTATTACCTACTCTCATTAGATATGATTATAATAACAGAGAAATCATGAATATATGCATAGACATGCGTTGAAATAAAATTGTTTGAAAAATGAGACTAGAAAGGACAAATATAGAATATAACTTTAACTGAGTCTTGAAGGAAATCAAGGATTTCAAGAAGCAACTAATTGGATAGATGGGAAAAGTAAGAGTGAGGGTTTGATGAAAATATTGAGTTTGTAAATGTAGGTGGATAGGAGAGTGACAAACTCAACTATTAACAGAGAAGTTAGAAGAGGGGCAAATCCAGGAGGAAAGATGATAATTTGTATTTTAGTAATGATTCCATTGAGATACATATAGAACACCCAGTTTTAAATGTTGAATAGATATTTGAAGAGCAATAGAGCACAGCTAGAATCAGACTTATAATTTTAATAGAGGTGATAACTGGAACCAGTATACCTAATGAAATGGCCAAATGAGCAAATGAGAAATTGGAAAGAAAAAAGAAAAGAGAATCCATCAATTATAACTATGGCATAGATGAAGACTAGTGAAAGATGTTATGAAAAGGAACTATCATGAAAATGAAGTATCATGAAAATTCAGAGAAGACTCTACCATAGAAACAGAGTCTTACTTTAACAAAGAATTAAAAGCTGAGCAATAGGCTATGGGAATGAGCAGATAACAAAACAATTTTCTGACCATTGAGGAATTATGGTGACAAGAAAAATCACAACACACACACAGAAGATGATATTAGAGTCAAAGCTATTATATCCAAAGCCTACAAGAAAAATAATAATTGGACTCAGACCATGAAAGAATTCAAAAAGGATTTTGAAAATCAAATAAAAGAGAAAGAGGGAAAATTAGGAAAAGAATTGAGAATGGTGCAAAAGGAAACACAAAAAAATAATGGGCAGAATAATGCCTTAAAAAGCAAAATTGACCAATTGGAAAAAGGAGATCCAAAAACTTACTGAAGAAAATAATTCCTTAAAAATTAGAATTGATTCACATGTTTAATATGCATTGCATTACTTGCAGTCTAGGGGAGAGGGTGAGGGAAAAAGTGGGAAAAACTTGGAACACAAGGTTTTTGGAACACAACACACAACATGCATATTTTGCAATGTGAATGTACAAAAATGCTTCCAGAAACACCTGTGTATTTATATATGAATATGTGTATTTTTGACTATATATATATATGTATATATACACATCATCTATCTACCTACTATCAATCTTAAAGTAAAATAAAAAGAATACCAAGTAAAACAACAAAGAAAATCGCCTTCTTATTCATAGCAACTGTTGATGTAAGAGGGAACATATCTGAGAAAGAAATATAGAGGGCTATCTGAATTTCTGCTATTTCCCCACATATTGGTTAAGAGGACTTCCTCTTTTTTATTGAGACCATGTTGTTTTTAGTTTAGTCATTTTTCAAATGAGTCTAACTCTTTAAAACCCCTTTTGTTGTTTGCTTGGCAAAAATACTTAAATGGTTTGCTGTAAAGGGCAGAACTCTTGGAGAACTATAATTAAGGCTCAGTATGATTGATTTAGCCCTAAAAACAAGGTGTTAACTCAGTGGAATTGATAAGACAATGGTTATCTAGTTTAGCATGAGAGTTCTCTAGTTCAGTATGATTTCCCTAGTGATATAATGATTAGTTTATACTCAGTATACTGTAATGATGTAATTGTAATAGAGCATATAAATCGGGACAAACTGGAGCCAGAGACAGACTTGGAGAAGACAGAGGACTGGAGGCTAGAGCTCAAGCTCTCAGGCTAGCCCCCACTGAAACCAAGGTCTGTCTGAAGGGCCTTCTAGAAAGCTAGCCCAGGCCTCGGGCAAGGAGACAGACTGAAAGAGATAATGAAGACTTTGGACTTTATCCCTGGCTATTCTCCTGGTGATTACTCTGCTGAGACTAAGGCTGGTCCTAAGGCTCTCCAGAAAGCAAACCAGAACACTACAATTTGCCATTTCTTTCTCCAGCTCATTTTATAGTTGAGGAACCTGAGGCAGCAAAAAATGGTGACTTTCCCAGTGACACAGAGCTAGTAAGTGTCTGAGGCCAGTTTGAATCCAGGAAGATGGCTCTTTCTGACTCACTGGTACTCTATCCATTACACCTCTTAGCTCCCTGGAGATCACAATAAAGAGGAAGTAATTAGAGATGAAGTCAAGGGGATAAAGATGAAGAGAGATGAATAAATTCCTAGTGAATAATCTGGATCTACTTGATAAATTATGATTGAGAGCTTTAGCTGAGAGGACAGCAAGAAGGGATATTCTGGGGATTTGAGGAAAGATTTGAAACTACTGCTGTAATGAGAGGGATAGAGTCACAACTGACAAGAAATAAAAGGTCTCTCTTGCCTCACCCTCCCAAATGCTAATACCTTCCTTCTGACTTTACCTTCCATTTGCATTGCATATATTCTACATATGTGTACTTAGGTAAATGTTGTAGTCTTCATTAAATTGTACTTACTTGCTGCTTTACACTGAGACTCCAGTCCCAGTGGATGAAATTTAAATAACATAATTAAAAAAAATAATAAATGTAAAAAATGTTTTACATGTGACTGAGGAAAATGTTAAATAAATCAAATGCCAAAAAAAAAAAAAAATCAGAAGCTGAATTAAGTAATAAACAATGTCAGCTGTTGCAGAGATCAAAAAAGCTGCATAGATCCAAGTTAGCTTAGGTCCATGCTTTCCCTTCAGCTCCAGTATGACTCATGAGAACTGGAATAGAGGACGCGTATAATGGTAGTGATCCAAAGTTGGATTATGGCAAGGCATGATTGGCAATAATACATGGCAACAAGAAATTCAAAACTTGAGAAAAATATAGAATTAAACCATTCTACTACCCTGAAAGATAGTTATCTTTTATCTCTAGCTAAGTCTCCCAAAGACCTGAGGCAGAGCTATTTACACTTAAATGCTTGTTAATGGTTGTTAAATTGAATTTGTTGATTTACAGAACTTTCTTCTTCTTTAACCTACTCTTCAATCCAATACTCATACCAAAGAAAATAAGTAGTTCTTGTAGTTTTCCTATTACACCTTTTTTTCTCCAATGTCTTCAAATTCAAAATGGACAAATGTGGACTCAGAATCTTTGAAGGAATTCCCTTGTAGTACTATAGAGTTCTTTACCAATGGCCATGCATTTCAACACTATAAACAAAACCATCTATTAAATAAACAAACCTTTGGCCAATTGTCTTTTCCAGTGGGGCTCATTTCTCTAATGATATTCTAAAAATCAATCCCAACCTATCTTTGCTGCTCACCTTTCCTCAATGCTCCCAAGGAGTGTCCCTATCCCTGAACCTCTTTGGCAAGCTTTCTTTTGCTGTTAGTATGGGTTGTAAAGCATTTGGAGGTGCATAAATTCCAAGAATAGTGCTTTTATTGCTGCTGCATTCAAGGGTTTGTCAGCATTTCCTATATTTTCAAGAGGTTTATAACGGACTCATAAAAATCCACTCTGAGCTGCAAGTTGGCATCCCCAGTCCCCTCACTGGCAAATTGCTCAACACAATATTGACTTTAAATCAGTCTGGCAGCTGAGAAAGTGTGAAGGGAACAAAGAAAGCATGTTGCAGTGGTGGGAGAGGCAGTAAGTTCCTTCTTTCTGTTGTTTAATACACATTTTCACCAATTTTTAACCAATTGAAATGGTTACTAAGATACAAATTCAGATGGTTATCCCTGGATTGAAACTATCTTTTTTTCAAAAAGCTTTTTATTCTCAAAACATATGCATGGATAATTTTTCAACATTGACCCTTGCAAAACTTATATTCCAATTTCCTCCCTCTTCTCCTACTCCCTGCCTTATATGGCAGGCAATCCAATATATGTTAAACATGTTAAATATATGTTAAATCATACATATTTACACGATTTTCTTGCTGCACAAGAAAAATCATATCAAAATGAAAAAAAATGAGAAAGAAGCAAACAACCACCAAAAGAGTGAGAATGCTATGTTGTGATCCATACTCAGATCCCATATTCTCCGGGTGTAGATGGCTCTCTTCATCACAAGACCATTGGAACTGGTCTTGGGTTGAGGATATTTTATCATCTTCTCTCATGCTACCTTTGATACATGACATTAAACTAGCAGGGACTTAAGACACATGCAGCTGAAATCCTTAGATATTTCTGATTTAAGACTCAATCAATTATGTAGAGTGGAACACACAAGAAAATAGAAAGTTTTCTTAAAAATGGTTGTAAGCCTATTGTATATAGGAAAAATAAGATTCAATGAAGAACTGTCCTACTAAACATCTTAATATGTTATGTTTGAAGGGGCCTAATAGAAAATTTAATTTAATATGCAGATGGCTATGGGATCCTTCTCCAGAATCCCCAACAAGTAGTTAGTCATTTTGAAAGCTTCTAATGGCAGAAATGCATGTACCATCTCCTAACATTACCTTGAATCTGTTTTGTACCTATCTAGAATATGCAATAATATATGTATATGTGTCTTTCCTGATTGAATGTAAATTCCTTTTGAATAGAGATCTTTAGTTAAATTTTGTCTTTTGCTATCTACTATAAAGTACAGGGTCTGATATTTAGTAAATACTTAATTTTTCTAATGTTTGATTGCCTTGTACAATAGCATGTTTCTTTTTCTAAAAATTCTTCCAATGAAGTAGTTCTTTCAAGGAGATAAGAATTTGGAATGAAGTTTCTTGTTTACTTATTAAAATAAGTAAAATATTTTTCTGGCTTACTCAGAAAAATATGACCAATGCTTTGTTTTTTCATAATTTTTTAATATCAAAATCAATTTCAGGCTTATGTTTCATTTGAACATATCTAGGATTCTGTTTTATTATGATAAAAATATAAATAGTAATAATACAATAACTAGCTTTTGGAATCATGCTAATATTTTCCCTTTCTAGGCAGATAACTCATGGAAATATGTTGAATTCATGTAAGAACAAATGTGGTACCATGAAAAGATCCCTAACTTTGCTGTCAAAGGAGCTGGGTTCATATACTATCTCTGGCAATTTTTTTCTATAGAGACTTGGTCAAGTCATTTTTATTTTCTTTGGTTTCTTCATCTGTAAAATGAAAGGTTGAGACTAGATGATTATATTCTGGCTTTAAGTGTATGGTTCAATAATTGATTTGATATTCAGATTCATTATCAGGTTATAGGTAAGTCTTTCATGAGCATCCTATTTTTAAGTCAGTTGAGAATATCTCCTTTTTTGGGGGGGGTTGTTATTGGATCATTAATATATAGATCATGACAATCATAATTTCTACCACTGGTTATCTCTTCTAATATAATAAGATTATACAGAGAGATGTATTACAATTAACTCCAACTGGATACACAAGTTGAATATTTTTTTAAATGCAATTCTATACATATATATGCATACATGCATATTTACATATATTCACATAGGTGTTTATAGAAGATTTAATAGATATTTAATATATAGCTATTTTATATTTATTTAATTACTAAGTATTTAATGTGGATATTTAATAGATAACCAAAATCTCATTCATTGCAATATCTAATGGATATAGATAGATATAAACATGTTTATATGTATAAGCATATACACATAGAGAATTTATACATATGTGTATATAGGTACACATAGAGGTATACATAAAATTGAATAGATATCAAATCCACCACATTACACAATTAAGGAATTTTTTTTTAATTTTAATGTTTATTTCTTCAATTAATTTTAAACAGCATTTTATTTTTCCAAATGCAAAGATAGTTTTCATCATTCACCTTTGCACAACTTTTTGTTCCAAATTTTCTTCTCTCCCCTCCCTGCTGCCCAAGACAGCAAGCAATGTGATATAGGTTAAACATGTGCAGTTTTTATAAACCATAGTTCATATTCATCATGCTGCACGTATATTCACAAAATTAAACCAAAGGGGAAAAACACAACAAAAAAGAGTGAAAATATTATACTTTGAGACACATTCAGTCTCCATAGTTCTCTCTCTGGATGTGAATGGCACTTTCCATCACAAATGTATTGGAATGGTTTTGAATCACCTCATTGTTGAAAAGAACCAAATCCATCACAGTTGATTATTCCATAATCTTCTTGTTATTATGTGTACATTCTCTTGATTCTTCTCAGTTCACTCAGTATCAGTTCATGTAAGTCTTTCTAGGCCTGCTGAGATCAGTTTGCTTATTATTTCTTACACAACAATAATATTTTATTCCATTCTTATACTATAACTTATTTGATTGTTCCCAATCAAGGGCATCCACTCAATTTCCAATTCCTTGCCATTACAAAAAAGGGGTGCTACAAATATATATATATATATATATATATATATATATATATATATATATATATACACACATATATATACGTATATATATACATATATATGTGTATGTATATATATACATATATATGTGTATGTATGTATATATATATATATATATATATTTTTTTTTTTTTTTTGCACCTGGGTCCTTCTCTATTTTTTATGATCTCTTTGAGATACAGAGCCAGATGAAGGTGAAACAATGCTGGGCCAGAGGGCATGCACAGTTTGATAACCCTTTGGGAATAGTTCCAAATTAACTTCCAGAATGTTTGAATCATTTCACAACTCTACCAACATTAGTGTTAAGGAAGAATTTTTAACCAAACAGGAAAATAATATTTTCTCATAAAATATAGGCATTTTGATAGAAGCAAAATCAATGTAGCTCAGATAAAAAGAGGTAAAATTGATTGGAAAAATAGTCTTAAATTTTAACTTTAAATATATCTAGTGAAATTATAATACACATAAAATAGGCAAATGAGAGAAAATTTCATTAGGAGTTATTCTCCAAAGAATAAATGTTCTTTTTGAGAAATGTGAACAACCAGTTCCCAAAGGAATAGTTATTAACTAGTAATATAATTAGTTATTAATTAGTAATAGTTATTAGCAAGTTATTAATAGTAATGGTAAGTTGTTAACTAGCATACAAAAGATCTTTCTTATTTAACAATATGAAACACAATTAAAAGGAATTATAATATTCCATCTCATATGTAGAACACTGAAAAGTTGACAAATATATCATCAATAAGGTAAGTGATACAATAGTGTAAGTCTTGTGGAAAGACATACAACTTTTTAGATATACTTTCAAACATACAATGAATTACACCAATCATCTAGAAAGCAGTTTTAAATTTGTTGTTAAAAATGTGAATAAAATGTCCTATCATATAGTCCAGAGATTACACTTATAATCATATTCTTCTTGGAAGTGAAAGTATGAACTAAAGTTTCCAATAAAGGAAAATCCAGCAGAACTTTTTTGTTTGTTTGTTAGAAAGAAAAGCAAGAAGAAAAAAAAAAATGATTGGTATCTATTGGGAAATATTTATAGAAATCACGGTGCATGAATGGAATATAATATTAAAGCATAGAAAGAAGTAGCAAGTAGGAAGAATTCTTAAGAGCATTTGAATGTTTATATGAATGAATCAAAACAAAATGCAAGACACCCACAATACAGGAAGAACAAAAACATGAAACTTAAAAGTGCAATTACAAAGAACAAACTTGATCTCAACAAATAATAAAGGAAACTTTCCTTCCTCAGGTCCAATCTATACCATTCTATCACTTAGGGATCTTCAATATTCCCCTATATACGGGCTGCTTTTCTACTACCCAAAATTTGCTCATGTCACCTCTCTCCTTATTAAAATCCCATCACTTTTTCTATCTACTACTTTCTCTTTCTCTTTCCTTTTGTGGCTAAACTCCTTAGAAAAAGTGCTAACTCTACTCCTTTTTTTCTGTTACCTTCTTAATTCTCTACAATCTGTCTTCAGACCCCATCAATTATTTAAAGCTATCCTCTCCAAAGTAATCAATTGTCTTAGCTGCCAAATCTTTTCTCAGTCTTCTTTCTTTACATCTTAGTGCCATTTAACATTATCTTCTTGGTAGTCTTGGAGAAGATAACACTATCTCCCTGATAAAGTCTGCTCCCCATCCATATTTTTATCACTCTGATATTACCTGTCATTCCTCCCACTTGATCTTTCCATTTAAATTTTCTTTGCTGACTTTCTCCAGATTATACCTAGAAAGTTATACTCCAAGTTTCTGTTCCAAGTCCTTCTCCTTCTATACCACTTCACTTGATGATTTCATCAGCTCCAATACATGTAATGATCATTTCTATGGAAATAATTTTGAAATCTATTTATTCAAATCTTTCTTCTGATCTCCAGTCATATCCCTAAAGGTCTTTTGGGAACTCTTAAATTGCTTGTCCTATAAATACATGAAATTCTTATTTTTTAAACAATTCATTATCACTCCCTCCAAACCTCTTTCTTTCCCTTCTTTATTATCATATGCTATTGAGGATAGTACTGTCCTTCTAATGATACAAGCTCACAACATAGGTATCGTCTTTGTTTTCCCCAATCCAATCAGTTTTCAATATCTGTAGCTTCCACCTTTGTAATATCCATTTCCTATGCCCTTTCTCTCTTCTGATTCTACCAAAGGCATTGGGCAGTATATTAAATACAGGCCTGGGCCTGGTTTCAAGCAGATAAAAGTCCAAATTTGATCTTAGGCAAATTTGATCTGTGACCCTTGGCAGATCACTTAATCTGTTTGTTCCAGTTTCCCAAAGGACAATATCAAAAGTCCATGTCTAATGAGATAATATTCATAAAAACACTTATTATAGTGCCTGGAACATTGTCTTGCTACATAAGTATTTATTCCCTTCCCTTTCCATCCCACCTCCACCACCAAGACTCTAAATGCAAAAGCCTATTGGCTGGTCTCTTTGAATAAAATATTTTCTCACCAACTCCTATGTAGCTATCAAACTGATTTTTCTAAACTATTGATCTGACCATATCACTTCTTCCTTGCTACTTTCCCACACTTAATCAACTCCAGTAGCTCCCTCTTGCCTGCAGGACCAAGTATAGGATAAAATTTAAAATCTATTCATTACTTTACACCATACCTGTCCAATATTCTTAAAATTACCTTACTCTCCCATGTTCTCTATGATTCAAAGTGCACTGGAAATTGGACTTCCATGCTGATATGCTTGTCTTGATGTCATTGCTGTTACTTTTGTAGAATGCTCCATCTCTGGAGCCCATGGATTTTGACTGGAAGTTTCCAAAATTTGGAATTCTCTATATTCTTATTTTTAAATATTTTCTAATAGCCTTCCTTCAAGTTTGCCAAAGAGACATTGCTCATACCATTTTCCGTCCAGAACATCATTCTGGTCCTGGGACCTTCTTTAATTGGTGAGTCCCTCCTGTAACCTTCATTTTGAGCAAAGGTCAGGCAAGTCATCTTGAACTCTTCTCTTATCCCTGCTTCTGATTCATCAGACTTTTCTATTTCCCATTGTCTTCTCATCATCAAAAAACTCCCCTCTTCCTACACTCCTTTCCTTTGGTGAATTCCTCCTGAAATCTCCAGTATAAGGAAACTAATCAACTCTTTCTCCTCTTCCTCTTCTTCTTCTTTCTTCTCTTCTTTTTACTCATTTAAAATTTATTTTCTTCTCTTTTTAGAATATAAATAAGCACTTGAAGTCAGAGGTCTCTCTTCTTTTTGCTTGTATTTGTATTCCCATAACTTTATAAAATATCTGGTATATAGAAAGTATTTAATAAATGCTTGGTTTTCTTTTCTTTCTTTCTTTTTTTGTTGTTGTTTGTTTCATTTCATTTTTTTTTTTGTTTCTTTGTTTTTTGCAAGAAGCAACTTGATGATGCTATGGATAGAGTTCTGTGCTTGGAGTCAGGCAAACCTGAATGCAGACACTTTCTAGCTGTATAAATTTAGCTGTAAATTCTCTCTGGATCAGTTTCCTCATCTGTAAAATGGGCATAATAATAACAACAATAATTATAATATTTCCTAGAGTTGATGTGAGGGTTAAATTACATAATAAATGTTAAAGCACTTAACACAGTACTAGATACAAAGTATTCATTATAATTATATATGTTTGTGTCTTTACATATATGTATATTATATAACATTATATATAATAAGTATGATGTTATATAAATATTCATGTGTAATTATAATTTATATGTAATTTATAATTATATGTAACTACAATTTTTAGTTATTTTTTTACTGGCTGATATTAGGGTCTGAAATAAAATAGATCATGGGATTATACATTCACTCAAAAAAACCCACTATGAAATGCATTGTACCTCTCCCATAAATAGTAACAACTTCTATCCGTATTCATGAGTTTATTCATTATGAGTTCATTAGTTTTGATTCAATAACTCAACGATTCTGTGAATCTGTGTCCACTGGGAGTCAATATTTCTTCCACTATACACTTTAAATTATCCTGCTTTTTTCCCCACAAAGAAAAACAGTTTCCACAGAGTATTATGGAAAAAAAAATTCTGAGCAGATAATAGCCTGTTCTCTTGCTGAGGAATATTGGTGAGAAGGGGAAAGAATTTTAAACTAGTGTGTTCTGTTTAGTGAATTGACACCCTTCTTGTTTCTTCAGTCTTTTAAGTTGCTACATCAAAAATAAAAATAACCTAAGCTTCTTGGCATTAATTTTTTAGGGCTTATTTGGAGTATAGTCATTAATGTTTCATTAGAAAATTATTGGTTTTCCCTTAAACATGTGATGAGGAAAGATTGTGTGCTTACTTGAAGTAGAAATTTATCATATTTGAGGGCCAAAGATTTTTCCTTTCCTCCAAGGGACACATTTCCCAAATTAATAGTAAAATTCAATGAAAATCAATGGGAAATAAGATTTATTCTAGAGAGAGGGTTATGTATGGGAAGGAAAAGGGAATTTGTATGGAGAGTCTTGATTCAAGTCCCAGCTTTGATCTTTAAGGGCTACAGATATCAGAGCAAAGCACCTAATCACAAGGAGGCTCAGTTTCTCATCTGTAAAGTGGACTAATAATTGAATTACTGATCTACCCTTTCTTTCCATGCAATGTGAAAACCAACTGAGTTAAGGTTTGTAAAACCAGATTGTTATAATAAAATATTTTGTAGTTTTAATGGATCAATCATTACTTTGAATTTTCCTTTGTTTAATACAATTCTCTTTATTAAGTGATTATAATGTGCAAGGCAGAAGCTAGAATACTGTGAACACAGAGGTGAAAAAGGTACCTATCAGAAACTTGCATTGTCCTATGGGGACCAACAGATATGCACGTGAGGGACTAGACTTTTAATAAACAGGGATGTTAGGAAATGCATTTTATAGGAAGTAGTGCTTGAGATGAGTTGAGGAAAAGAATTAAGGTGCTTGCCAAAGGAGTAAATAAGATGAAACTTCCCTTACTCTTAGGAAGCTTATCTCTGGGAAAAGCAAAAAAAAAAAAAAAAAAAAACTTGCATACATATATATATATATATATATATATACATAATGAGATTGAAGTAGACATCAATGATGAGATTGGTGTGGGCACACCAAATGATGGGGTTCAGTTGCAATTCACATGTGAAGAACTCACAAGCACTTTCTTTTTGGCAAAAATTAAACAGATTTATGAGACTACAGAAAAAAATTAAAAAGCAAAAAAGCCACATTTGAACTCAGGTCCTCCTGACTTCAGGGCTGGTTCTCTATCTACTGCACTAACTAGCTGCCCCCTCCCCAACTATGCTTTCTTTATTGTATTTATTTATTTAGTCCTGAGCACAGGACCTGGTAAATTGTAGATTATATATATGTATACATACATATACACATATGTGCACATATATATACATATATATTCCATTATTTTTCTGTAAAAATAAATTTATGAAATCATGTAGTTAGTAAGGAAAGGGGTTTTAACAATTAACAAGGGGGAAAAAAAAAGTTTCCCAGTAGAACTCATGGTTAGGAGAAATGGAATACACTATGAAGTGGAAGTGCACCATTGATTGTCAGATTAATCCTAAATGGGATTTAGGGCCCTAAAACAATTAGCTATAACAAGGAGAAAGAGACCATAAGGCATAGGTTAGAAGATGGGAAGAAAGATAATATGAAGTAGAATGCTGCCCTGGTGGGCTAATCCAAAAGGGATTTAACAAATAGGTCATGAGCAGATTTATGGAGGAAATTTAACCTGGGGGGTTGACATGATACTTTGACTTTCTTATTGGATATGGTAGAGTGGGGGTAACCCAAGACCACCACAGGAGGTAGGGCTGAGGTGATCCTCATCAACACCCTTCCCTGCTTGCTTCAAGGAGTATTATAATCTTATTGTTACTTCAGGCTTTGTCTGCCAATCCCACCTAGTTATCCAGGATCTCATCACATGTGACCAGCTGTATGTCAAATTTGTAATATTTAGAGAGATAAAATATAATCAAAAGTAAGAACTCCCTCCTTCTTCTGGATATAATGGGAGTGTTTATTCTGTTTAGGTCATTTCTGTCAGTAGAAAACAGAGGACAGTGTGGTAGGGGAGGATAAGTTTGCCTTGGTCAATGTCCTACTTCTATTTGAGGCCTGAATATCTATTTAAGGGACAATTGTCTGAATCACTTTACTCTGGTTGCAAAAAATAGCTCATATTTAAAACCCAAAGGAAAGAAAAACCTTGGCCCAAGTTTAAGTTTAATTTTAGGGAAATTTATATAAAATCATAATCAAAAATCACCTTCTATTTGTGGAACTCTTGGATAAGAATAAAATGTTACTTACCAAACAGGTTTTCAGTTCCCTGCCTATTCTTAGTCTTGTATATCACAGTTTCCCAGTTAGTCACTTTGTTCTATTTGTTCTCTTACTCTTCCCTCCTCCTATGTTCTCCATTCCCTTTCTTTTCCCTGTCCTTTTCCCCTCTCCCAGTATTCCTGCTTTTCTTCTTCTTCTCTTCTTCTATCATCTTCTTCTCTTTCTATGTATTTTTTCTCCTCACTTCCTTTTCTTTCTCATGTATGTCTGTGTATATACTCACATGATATATGTATATGTATGGATATGGGTATATGTGTGTGTTTATACAAATATTACAAAGCAGGTATAATTGATTCGATAAACATTATTGTATATGTCAAGGCAAAGTGTTTTCAAAGACAGATTAAAGAATAAAAAAGAAGATGGGTTACAATGCATATAGTTTTCATATAGAGATTGAAGCAGAGGCACAAGAAGTTGAAGAATTTTACCAGTTTCTTGAGTTAATCAATTAATAAACATTTGTTAAGTACCTTCTATGTTCCAGGAATCATGGTCTCTTTGAAAAGAACACTTCTGTCACCACTTAGCTACTGATCTACTAAATGAAAGTGGCATAACTATATACTTACAGCCACTTATCCATTAAAAATCTTCATTTAAAACACATCTGTCCTACCTTTCTAGATCCCTTGGCTTCATTTGAATTCTTTTTATCCATTTTTCCTCTAAATGGAAGGCTAAAATAAATGAGCAAACTTCTTGTTGCTTCTACTTGGGGAATAAGGTACTCCTATTATCACAGACAAAATCTCAGAATTATGTTCCCACTTTCTCTGTCACATATATATACACATTGGTGTGTGTGTTTATGTATAAATTCAAAATGTATATAAAAGTTAAAACAAAGTCGTTTCCAAGGTAGGGACACTAGCAACTGGGAGAGATAAGAAATAAATGTGTGGGGAAAGTAGGACTAGAACAGAACTTTGAAAAAAATCTTGAAATTCTAAAAGGCAAAGGTGAGAAAGAACTGTTTCTGAGAGGCACAGAGAATAATAACAGAAAAATGAAACCATTTGGTACAGAAGAAAAAGCAAACTCTCTGGAGTCAGTGCTTGGTTCAAATTTCATTGGTGTTTTCTGTAACTTTAGACAACTAATTTTATCACTCTGGTTTTCAGTTTTCCTATTTGCCAAGAGACAAGGATATATGTAAAGACAACATGAAGAAGAACAAATTGGCTCAATGTGGTTGGGATGTAGAATTGGCCATGGGAGTGATGTTCAATTAACATGAAAATAGTGTTCAGAGACAAAATAATCAATTCCTAAAGCAATCTAGTATTTGATAAATTCCCAAGCTCCAGATCCTGGAATGAAAACTCATTATTTGACAAAATTTGCTGGGAAAATTGGAAAATAATATGTCAGAATTTGGCATAATCCTACATCTCACACCCCATACCAAAATAAGGTTAAAATGGGAACACAATTTGGGCCCAAAAGATGATACCAAAACAAATTAGGAGAGCAAGAGATAATTTACCTGTCAGATCTTGGGAAAAGAAATGAATTTATGACCAAAGAAGATTTAGAGAACATTATGAAAGGCAAAAGGACAATTTTAATTTTACATTAGCAAAAAGGTTTAGCACAAATAAAAGCAACAGAAGCAAGATTAACAGAGAAATATAAGCTGGGATTTTTTTTTTTTTTTGCAGCCAATATTTCTGATAAAGGTTTCATTTCTAAAATATATAAATAACTGTGACAAATTTAAAAGAATGTAAGTCATTCCTCAATTGATAAATGGTCAAAGGATATGAACAGGCATTTTTCAGATGACAAAATTAAAGCCTTCTATAATTATGTGATAAATGCTCTAAAATCACTATTGATTAGAGAAATACAAATTAAAACAACTCTGAGCTATCAGCTATCACCTCACATGTCCCAGATTGGCTAAGATGACAAGAAAATATAATGATAGATGTTGGAGGGAATATGGGAAAACCCGAGTAATGCATTGTTAATGGAGTTGTGAACTGATTCAACTATTATAGAGAACAATCTGGAACTATGTCCAAAAGTGATCAAGATTGCATACCCTTTGATCCTGCAGTGCTACTACAGGATTTTTATCCCAAAATACAATCATAAAGAAGGGAAAAGGACCCACATGTGCGAAAATATTTTTTGCAGCTCTTTTTTATGGTAGCAAAGAATTTTAAAATGGGTAGAAGCCCAATAATTAGGGAATGGCTAAATAAGTTGTGTTATATAAAAGTAATGGGATATTATTGTTCTATAAAAAATAATGACAAGCTGATTTTAGAAAGGCCTGAAAGATTTACATAAATTTATCATGAGCAAAGTAATCAGAACCAGGAATACATTGTACACAATAACAGCAAGAACATCTGATGATCAACTATGAAACACTTGGTTCCTGTCAGTGGTTCCGTGATCCAAGGAAGTCCCAATAGATTTTACATAGAAATGCCATCAGAATCCAGAAAAAAATAACAGTGGAGATTGAATATAAATCAGCACATACTATGTTCACCTTTTTTCTGTTTTTATTTTTCTTTTCCCATGGTTTTCCCTTTTGTTCTGATTTTTCTCTCCCAACATAATCCATAAACAATGTATATTAAAAATTAATTAATTGATTTAATTTATTAAATTTAAATTAATTAATTTAAAAATAGGTAGCATGAGATAAAAGCACAGAAAATCAAGCAATACATCAGAGAATTTTCATGGTCTTGAAAAGACTTTTAACAAATATCTAAAGAAGCACTATGATAAGTGGATTGAAAGAATAGTAGTACAAGAGTGAAAGGACCTGAGTCCTTACTCTATATCTTTAAGTTACATGTATCACCCTGAGTCAGTCAACTAAACTCTGGGCCACAGTTTCTTCTTAATTATTCCATGTGCAATTATTAAGGAGTTGCTATATATCCTAGGTACAGCACTAAGTAATGAGAATACAAAGAAAATCATGATAATAAAATAAAACAAACTATATTCATAGTATTAAGGATCTTATACACTAATGAGAGAGAAAACACAGATAACTAATAACATTCATGATCTATACAGTGTAAAGAAGGGAATCTCCGAGATGAAAGTAAAAGAATCTGGGAGAGTGAAAAAGCGCTAGTGGAAGATAAGATTCAAGTTTTCTTTAATAAAGATAAAACACATTGAGAAGGGAGAATATTACTTATAGGAGATAGTCAATACAAAGTGGGGAAATCAAGTGTGATGTAAGAGTTTCAGTTATGTAAGTGTCGTGGGTTACAGAGTGTGGAGTAAAATAATTTCTAAGAGAATGAAAATATAAGAAGGGATCATGTTATGAAAGTCTTTAAAAATACAAACAAAAACTCAAAGTATTTTTTGATCCTGAAGGTAATAGATAGCTACTGAAACAGAGAGTGGTTAGGGAAATGATGTGATATTAGACATTTAATTGGAGATGAAATGGAGTGGCGAAAAAGAGAAACAGGGAGAACATTAGTAGGGTACTGAAATTGTCAAGGTGTGAGGAGATATAAGAATGTACTAGGGATTTTTCCTGTGTAAGTAGGATTGGGAATGCATATGAAATATGACAAAATCTGAAAGGATAATATCTAACTCTAGACATGTTATGAAGGGTAAGTGTGAGTG
The DNA here is from genome assembly GCF_048593235.1 of Sminthopsis crassicaudata. Taxonomy (NCBI): domain Eukaryota; kingdom Metazoa; phylum Chordata; class Mammalia; order Dasyuromorphia; family Dasyuridae; genus Sminthopsis; species Sminthopsis crassicaudata. The sequence goes on along the minus strand of NC_133618.1, from coordinate 30,832,429 downwards.
AGGGGGCAAGGTGACCCTGAGATTTTAATTATTAGTGATTGAATGGATGATAGTTCCCTCACAGTAAAGAGAAATTTTAGAATAGAGTAAGTTTTGATGGAAGGAAGATATTTAGTTTTGTTTGTTTGTTTGTTTGTTTGTTTGTTTGTTTTGTATAAGGTGACTTTGACTTGCATATGAGTCATTCAGCTTAAAATGTCCAAAAGATAATTAATGATACATGGTGGAACTTAGCTGAGATATTAAAGCCAGGTATATAGAGCTAACAATTATTTGCAGAAATATAATTGTTCCCACAATTACCAGTAAGATATAGTGAGATTAAGGTAAAGAAGAGGGCTCAGAATAGAACTTTGAAGGCACCTAATATAGGGAGTATGACGTAGATGAAGTTCCAGCAGCAACAACAATCACAATAACAACAAGCAACAAAATTAAAAAGGAACAGTGAAGTAGAAGAACTGTGTGAAAATAGTGCTATAGAAACTTGAAGAGAACAGAGTATCCAGAAAAAGAGTGATTGCCATTGTCAATAGTTACAGACCCTATATATGAAAGAGTTCTACCATTTGAGCTCTGAAACCCATTTAAGTTCTGTGATAAAGAGAAAGAATCTTAGATTTTCTAAAAGAGAACACTCCTCTGTGAGTGTTTAAAATATGACATGAGAACAGCTAGGGCTCTGGAGAGAATATCTAGAATGGAAGTTGATAAAAATGTCATTGTTATCAGAGTACCTGTCATTCAAGACCCAGATCAAATATTACATGTGCTTTGCCTCTTCTCCTACCTTCCATCACCAAAATAGAAAAGATTTCTCCTTCCTCTGATCTAATAATATTTCCTATTATTCTTAAGCCCTTGCCATATTCTAAATTCTCTATGTGGAATTTGGTCCCCATCCTTACTAGATGGTAATGATGGCAAAGCCATTGTCATTGATTCATTTTTCTATTCACCCTAAACCTAGCAAGGGATCTTTCACATAACAGATTCTTAACAATGGTAGATTCAGAAGAATCTAAGATCTCCAATTTTATCCTTGTTGGGAACTACTTCCCACCACCTCAGACTGTAATCCAGGGTGTAATTTAATATATAAATACTGAGGATTTCTCTAACCAGGTAAGCTTCATGTGAGTTTCCCATAGTCATTCTCTGAGTATTCATCTGTGAGATTTGAATCCAGCAATTTCTGATTTCAAGTCACATTTTATATCCAATTCACCATACTACTTCTTGGTGTGTAATAAATGTTTGCTATTCAAAAACAAATACACTGAAAACATGTCTTGAAATATGATTTCTGGCGAGCTTTTTCTTCTACCCTAAAAAATGAACTCTTCTGGCAACATGCCAGATCAGCAGTACATTGGTTGTGAAGAAAATTGTTGTTCATCCAAGCAAGAAATTACAGTAGATGAGAATTGTTTTCTTTTCCTTATTTTAGACCCAAGTCTCTTAAAATATTTAAAGTTTTCTTTGAGCCTTTGTCAAATCAAATTAATTTCATTATCACTCATAACAAAAAGCCAGAAAGTCCTGACCTAACAAGAAAAAAAAGGTTACTAATAAATTAATGGTAATCACAAAGGACTCTTAATAAGCAGCTTTTCCCTCACAAAAATGATTACAGCCACCATTTAAATTTGATTTGACCTGAATCAATAAATAAATGCTATTGTTTGTTCTAAATTGCTAAGACCTGCAGTTGGGCAGAAAGGTCAAGAAATTGAAATTTCTTCCTCTCAGTTATTAAGTCTGGTTGAAATCATTATGTTCCAGAGTAGAATAACTCACATCTAAAGTAAGTTAGAGATGCAAACTCTGAATTATATTATTCTCTCTCTCTCTCTCTTTCTTCCTCCTCTTCCTCTTCCTTTTTCTTCTTCTTCCTCTCCCTTTCTCTTTTCTCTTGTCTCTCTTTCTCTGTATGTGTATGTATGTGTGTATACATACACACACACATACACACACACACACACACACTTATATATATATATCTTAAAGTTGTGTACATATAAACACACATTTTTTATAAGCCTATTCATACTGGTGATGAGGGAGACAAAGAAGAGCAGAATTTGAGCAAATCTGACAAAACATGCTTTCCTCATAATTCATATTTATTCCTTTTTACATACTCTGCACCTCAGTAAAACAGGCCTAAAAGTTCTGTCCCCTCGATCAATCAGACAACATTCATTTTTTTGATTTTTAAATATCAGTGTGAGGAATAGAATGAGATAAGGTGAAGCACTTACAAGAATATGTGAATTCTTTTTCTGCATTTTATTTTCATCATTTCTGTGTTTCCCCTATGACCTGTATAATATGTGCAGGCCCATGTTTACTTGAGCCTTGGCCAGCTATAAACATATTTATTTAATCTGAGCTGATGACATTTATCAGTATTTGACATTTATCTATTTTTAGTCTATTAGCTGGACCACTGTCTGCTTGATTAAGCTTGAAGGCCTGATTTTCTGTTTCTTAGAAATCAGATAATTTTGGGGAAAGAGAAACCTTCCATTCCAATCTCTCCAAATAGCAACAACCAATTATATGCCTCTCCCTCCCCATCTCAATTCTCTCTTACTTGTGATATAATTTCTTGTATAAAAGCTATGTATCTTTACTACTTCTTTAGCCCTCCTACCACAAGCTTTCTCTTTCTCATCTCACAATGGGATGGCTCATCCTCTGGAGGTTTTCAATAAACAACTTTTCTGCCTTCTACTGAGTGATCTCTGAGTAGTCATTCTGGGTAAGGGTCTTCTACATCCCTCACATCAGACACTATGCTAAGTACTGGAAGTCATATACAAAATTAAGACAGGCCTTGATCTCAAAGAGTTTGTACTCTCCATTACATTCCATCTCCAAAAGTTGTATTCTCAACATGAGCTCTCCCCTCATATGGAATGTACCTTCTCCTTGCCTCAAACTTGAAGAATTCCCAGCTTTTTTCATGGCATCAATATAATAGCAATTCCTATGAATCATTTCCTGCTACTACTTTTTTTTTTATAAATGTTTTTCAAATTTTGGGGCAGCTAGGTGGTGTAGTGGATAAAACACCAGCCCTCAAGTCAGGAGGACCTGAGTTCAAATCTATTCTCACATACTTAATACTTCCTAGCTGTATGACCTTGGGCAAGTCACTTAACCACAGTTGCTTCAGGGGAAGGGGGAGGAAACATTTCAAATTTATTGTTCAGTTATTTTTCAGTTTTGTCTGATGGTTTACATCCCCTTTTGAGGATTGCTTGGCAAAGGCATTGACGTGCTTTGCCATTTTATTTTCCATTTTTTCAAATTAGTGTGTATTGTTTTGTAGAAATTATACTCTTTTTTATTCATTGATCTGTGTAGAATTATGGGGAGACATAATAGAGGGGAAAGATTATTAGTTCTGCAGCCAGAGACCTCACATTTGAATCCCATCTATGATCTGATTATATTATTGTACTTGGGAAACACTCAGTTTTCTTGATCCCCAGTTTTCTTATCTGTATAAGATTGTAAAATTGATATTCAAATAACACAAGTAAGAATGTATCACTTCTCAGCTCAAGAAGTTTAAGTGATTTTCTATTGATTCTTGGATCAAATAAAAATTTGTAGCATTTGGGATCGTTTGTAAAATAAAGGAAATATAAACAAATCCAAGAAACCTACTAATCAATGGAAAGATAATGACTTGGATTTGGAAAATCCTTCTTACAGAGAGTAAGCTACTTTAAGGTTTTGTTCTAGTCTAATAATTGTTTATGTAAAAAGACTTGCAAACCTTGCCAAAAACAGTTAAAGATGAAACTTCTGAATTTTCCATTAGAAAAGAAATGCTAGAGCATTGTTTCTTTAAAGGGGAAGAAGTAGCAATTCAGAAGATGATTCTTACCACATCTGAGAAACTCAGGAGAGAAAATCACTCAAATTCTCAAGAGTTGCCTAGAAATAAACTTAATAGCTATCATGAAAGAAAAGAACTCTTGTTGAGAAAAGCCCAGTCATCTGCGTCAACTATTAAACAAGCACTATAGGGATGATTAGGCTACTTTGTTGAAGTAGTAATAAAATACCTTTAAGGAAAGACAGATGTTCACATGTCTAAGTCAACCATCACATTGACCATCATTTCCCTTTAAACTCTAGTGGAAAAACATGAACTCAAGAACTTTGCAAAGACCAGTTTTTCAATACAGCGCTCACACCCATCATCCTAAGAAGTAATTCCTCTAGTGGCCAGATGATTTCCTGCCACTAGTGCCAAAGCCACAGATATTGAATACATGTAAAATTTTTATTACCCAAGTCCTTGACACCGTCAAATGGTTAGGCATCAGAGGTTAATGTAACTTCATTAGAGGGAATGACACTAAAGAGGAGGATTATCCCTCCAACTTATGTATACCTATGGAATCTTTCCATTGGACTTCTTTGTATATTGTCTTTAGAATGTGAGTTTCTTGAAAGAGTAATACAAAAACTGTATTACTCTGATATTTTTATTTTTAGTATCTATCACAGTGCATATTCTAAGCATATAATACATTCCCCTCCAGAGTCATCTGGGTTCAGTGACAAGATAAAGATCAGATTACTGGAGATGGTCTTGGGTGATGGCTGTGTAAAAATATATAGACAGGAGATGTAGTGTTATGTCTGAGGAACTATAAGTAAGCCAGTTGATCTGAGACTGTCAAAGACAACTACAGTGAAAAAAAGACCAGAATATTAGGAAAAGGTCAGGTTGGTAAAAAGTTTTAAGAGTGAGTCAAACAGACTTCCGGCCAAGATGGCGGTGTGGAGGCAGACAGCTGCTTGAGCTCCTCGTTTTCTCTCAGAACTTACTTCATGACAAGCCTCTGACTTAATGCTTGACCCAGAAAGAAATCCACAAATAATCACCAAGAGAAGACATCCTTGAAAGTCGCCAGAAAAGGTCTGTGTTTGCTCGGGGGAGGGTCAATCAGACTGTGCGCACAATGAGGGCAGGCAGCCAGAGCAAGACAGGCAGCTCACACAACTCAGACCAGAGGGGGAGGGGTGTGATCTCTGCCGTTTCTGTGAAAGGGCTTTTGCCCCAGTGTGGATGCTCCGTCTTGGCAGCAAGCCAGGAGCAGAGGAGAGGGTGTAAACACTGGAGGTGAAGATTAAAACCCCAGAAAGCCAGCATCTCTCAGAGACCGGCCACCCCCAACCCCCACCTGGACTGACTCGGTGTGTTCTCGGAGCCTCCGAGCACAGACTCAGTACATTCATTGCTGTTCTGTTAGTGGCTCTCTGCTGCCCTACCCCCAGTCTGTAGAGGAAGCCCATTAATACCATCCAGCCCCAGCCCCCGCAAAACAGACCAATTGTTTCTCTTGTCAGTTTGTTTTCTTCAATTCCTACTCTGACAAAATGAACAAAAAATTCAAAAGGGCTCTAACCATTGACAGCTTCTGTGTGGAGAGGGAGCAGACTTCAAATGCTGAGGAGACTAGGAACAGACTGTCCCCAGATGTATCCCCTGGGAGGGATATAAGCTGCTCCTCAATACAAAAGAACCTCATAGAGGAAATCAAAAAGGCTCTCACAAGAGAGCTGGAAGAGAAATGGGAAAAGGAAAGGGAAGCTTGGCAAGAGAGCCTGGAGAAGTCATCCCATGCATTCAAAGACAGAGTGGATAAAGAAATCAAATCATTGAGAAACAAGATTAGTGAGCTGGAAAAGGTAAACAACTCCAAGGAAAACAGGATTAGTGAGCTGGAAAAGGTAAACAACTCCAAGGAAAACAGGATTAGTGAGCTGGAAAAAGAAATCAGCTCTCTAAAAAATAAAATGGATAAAATGGAAAAAAAAATCCATAGAAGATAAAAACTCAATTGGACAATTACAAAGAGGTATAAAAAAAGTGAGTGAAGAAAATACATCATTGAAAATTAGACTGGAACAAGTAGAAATGAATGACTCAAGGAGAAACCAAGAGGTAGTCAAGCAAAACCAGAGAAATGAAATAATTGAAAAGAATGTCAAGTACCTTACCAGAAAGACAACAGACCTGGAAAACAGATCCAGGAGAGACAATTTGAGAATAATCGGACTCCCTGAAAAATGGGAGGAAAAAAAGAGCTTGGACACCATTTTCGAGGAAATTATCAAAGAGAACTGCCCAGACATTCTGGAAACAGAGGGTAAAATAGACATTGAAAAAATTCATCGATCACCTACTGAAAGGGACCCTAAAATCAAAACGCCAAGAAATATAGTGGCCAAGTTCAAGAACCATCAGACAAAGGAAAAGATATTGGAAGCTGATAGAAAAAAGCAATTCAGATATGGAGGATCCACAAAAATAAAGTCAGATTTAAATCATTGGAAAGACATTCAGTGTTCTTGGATAGGCCGAGCGAATATAATAAAGATGACAATACTCCCCAAACTAATCTATTTATTTAGTGCTATACCAATCAGACTCCCAAGAAACTATTTTAATGACCTAGAAAAAATAACAACAAAATTCATATGGAAGAATAAAAGGTCGAGAATTGCAAGGGAACTAATGAAAAAAAAGTCAGAGGAAGGTGGTCTAAGTGTACCTGATTTAAAGCTATATTATAAAGCAACAGTCACCAAAACCATTTGGTATTGGCTAAGAAATAGACTAGTTGATCAGTGGCATAGGTTAGGTTCACAGGGCAAGGTAGTGAATAAAAATAGCAATCTAATCTTTGACAAACCCAAAGATCCCAAATTTTGGGATAAGAATTCATTATTTGACAAAAACTGCTGGGAAAACTGGAAATTAGTATGACAGAAACTAGGCATGGACCCACATTTAACACCACATACTAAGATTAGATCAAAATGGGTCCAAGATTTAGGCATAAAGAACAAAATCATAAATAAATTGGAGGAACATGGGATGGTTTACCTCTCAGACTTGTGGAGGAGGAAGGAGTTTGTGTCCAAGGGAGAACTAGAGACCATTATTGATCACAAAATAGAACATTTTGATTACACCAAATTAAAAAGTTTCTGCACAAACAAAACTAATGCAAACAAGATTAGAAGGGAAGTAACAAATTGGGAAAACATTTTTACAGTTAAAGGTTCTGATAAAGGCCTCATCTCCAAAATATACAGAGAATTGACTTTAATTTATAAGAAATCAAGCCATTCTCCAATTGATAAATGGTCAAAGGATATGAACAGACAATTTTCAGATGATGAAATTAAAACGATTTCCACTCATATGAAAGAGTGTTCCAAATCACTATTGATCAGAGAAATGCAAATTAAGACAACTCTGAGGTATCATTACACACCTGTCAGATTGGCTAAGATGACAGGAACAAATAACAATGTATGTTGGAGGGGCTGTGGGAAAACTGGGACACTGATGCATTGTTGGTGGAGTTGTGAAAGAATCCAACCATTCTGGAGAGCAATCTGGAATTATGCCCAAAAAGTTATCAAAATGTGCATACCCTTTGACCCAGCCATACTACTACTGGGCTTATACCCCAAGGAACTACTAAAGAAGGGAAAGGGACCTGTATGTGCCAAAATGTTTGTGGCAGCCCTTTTCGTAGTGGCTAGAAGCTGGAAGATGAATGGATGTCCATCAATTGGAGAATGGTTGGGTAAATTATGGTATATGAATGTTATGGAATATTATTCTTCTGTAAGAAATGACCAACAGGAGGAATACAGAGAGGCTTGGAGAGACTTACATCAACTGATGCTGAGTGAAACGAGCAGAACCAGAAGATCATTATACACTTCAACAATGATAGTGTATGAGGATGTATGCTGATGGAAGTGGATTTCTTCAACATAGAGAAGAGCTAATCCAATTCCAATTGATTAATGATGGACAGAATCTTCTACATCCAGAAAAGGAACACTGGGAAATGAATGTAAACTGTTATTTTTACCTTCTGAATCCAGTTCTTCCTGTGCAACAAAAAATTCGGTTCTACACACATATATTGTATCTAGAATATACTGTAATATATTTAACATATATAAGACTGCTTGCCATCTGGGGGAGGGGGTTGGGGGAGGAAGGGAAAAAATCTGAATAGAAGTAAGTGCAAGGGATAATGTTGTAAAAAAATTACCCATGCATATGTACTGTCAAAAAAATGTTATAATTATAAAATAAAATAAAAATTAAAAAAAAAAGAGTGAGTCAAACACCTGATTTTATATGTGATCCTACAGGTAATAAAGAGCTACTAGAACTGATTGAAAATAGGAATGGCATCATCTAACTTGTGGTTTAATATATGTGTGACACACATATAGATACACGCATGTGAATGGTTTTGGTAGCTGATCAGAGGATGGATTAGAACTGAGAAAAACTTCCAGTAAGAAGACAAATTAGAAGTCTATTGCAATAGTCTATGGCTAGGTGATGAAAGCTTATAATAAGGCAGTGGATATATGGGTAAAGAAAAAGGAGATAAAGAAAGAATATTGTGAAGGTAGAAATGGCAAGGCTTTGTGGGATGGGCACGGATGGAGAGTGGAAGAAGACACTGAGATTTCAAGCTTAAATGACAAAAAATTGTAGAGTATAATCGGTATATGTAGATGAAAAGATAGTGGGAAATTAAAGTAGATTGGAGGCATTTTTGTGGGGAAAGGGAACAAGGTAATTAACCAAATTACCCAGTAATAAGTGTCAAGGGTCTGAGGCCAAATTTGAATTTAGATTCTCCTGACTTTAGGGCTGATACTTTGTTGACTGTGTGGCTTAGGTGTCTCTTATTGGAAACAAATTTTAAGGGCTTTAAATGACATAGACATTTTTATTTGATTCAAGAACCAATAGAAAGTCATTTAAACGTCTTGAGTAGTGAAGTGACATATTCTTATTTGTGTTATTTTAATATCAAATTTACAACAGTGTGGCACATGGATTACTAAATACAGAAACTATTGCCAGAAGCTATCTTTAATGTCCTTTTCACATATTAGAAACTTTGAAAGATTGTCCTCTACTGACCTAGCTTTCAAGTACCAAAGAGCACTTCTACCAAAACTGGAATTATTAAAGGGCTTGCCTCATCACTGTGATTATGGAGGTCTAAATGAAAAAGAGATACATTTGCAAAGAAAAAAAATAAATATGAGCAGTTATTACAATTTTTGACCTTGATCATTTCTCTGAGTGCTTGGCAAACTCCTGGGCAACTTCTCCCTAAGAAATTTATTAGGTTGAATGAATTCTGGGACTAGACTGAATGGGTCAGCCTATTAACCTACATACAGCAAGAGATTAGAATTTAACAGAATATCCTTTTGACATTAGGTAAGTGAAAACTGAAAAAAAAATCAAACACCTCTTTTAGTATTCTAAAGATCAAAGCCATATTAAATCAATACTAATTGCTGAGAGGCTTGAAGTGGGATGAAGATTTCTTGGCAACTAAACTAGACCTACTAACATTGAGATCAGAAAAAGATGATAATCAATATGGATAAGTATCTATTAAAAGATGAGAAATTTGTCACTTTACTAATATCTAACATATTACTCCTTTTGAATTTGTAAGAATTTCTGCTTCTGGAGATTCTGGATTTCTTTTTTTTTTTTTTTTTTAAATATCTTGAGTAAAGAAGGGAACCACTTGCCATGTGAGTTATTGCTGTGTAAAGGGATTCTTTTAAAGGTTTAATTTGGTATATAAGGCCACAGAGGTCACTTTGAAATCTGACATTCTGTAATTCAGTGGTGCAGGAGACAAAACACTTGATTTCCAGACACACAGTTGATTGTTACCTAGAAGATAATAGGCAAGCATCCAGGCTCACTAAAGCACTGATTTTTTGAAATCTTCAGCAAGTTTGAAAGAAAGGGCATCAGAGTCAAAGCAGAGTAGTCTAATATTCAAAAGCAGGAATTTGAGGATCAGATATGCTGGAAACTTCCTCAAACAAGATGACAAGACTGAAGTAAATTAATGAGGTACCCAAAACATCAAAGACTACCTACTCCTTCTCATATGTAAAAATGAATTGACTTTCCATCTCCTTCCAAATGTGTTCTAACCTTTGCTGACATGAGTTTCAGTGATAAAGGCGTTTTTGATTGTAGAAGTAGCACATTTTACTTTTGGATTGCTTTAAATATTAGGAAATTTTTGTTCTTGAATCAAGGAATATTTAACCATGCAAACTTTAGTCCTCTAAGGCTAAGAACTATTTTTAAATGAAACAAGCAATATAAACAACTATATCCTCATCTCAAAAATGACTTTTGGACTGACTCCCATAATCACTTCAATTTCTACAATTACAATTCTTTGACATTCTACTTTTCAGGTACTTGTGGAACCAGAGGGAGAGACTTCCTGTGCTAATACCTAGTTATGTGTTTGTAACATGGGTAATGGAAGGAATTAAACATCTCAAGGCACATAAAGCCTGACTATCATAGATCTACCTTAGGCTAAAAGTCTGGGTATCAGTTTCTCAATCAGATTAGATGGGATCAAGATGATGGAGAATCAGGATGAACTAGATGACTCAATGGAAAAACAAACCAAAAAAAACACAAAAATCTCCCAGTCCTTTAAGATTTGCAAATCTTTTTTTTTTTTTTTTTTTTTTTTTTTATTCCTTCATAACAACTTACTGAATTAGACAAGATGTGAATCATTTTCCTCATTTTATATACAGGCAGTATCAGGGTAACAAATGGATGGGTTGAGGAAATATGGTCTGGGGAATAGACAGTTTGCCCCTCCAAGGTCTGATATTTCTAGAATATCTGGAAACTGTAAGGTCACAGGGGATAAGAAACCTACAAAGAACCTCTTGAGGGTAGATAAAATAATATTTGAATGGTGCTGTAAAGAATGCCTAAAAATTGAATAATAAGAGAAGAAAGTATATTTCACAATATAAAGAAATATGCAGAGGCTGAAACAAAATATTTCTGGAGTTAAAGTGCAAGCTTCTAGAAGTCAGACATCATGGACCTTGACAACCAAACAGTCATAGAATACACAGTTTCATAGTTCTCTTAATTACTTGTGGGATTGAATAGAGTTTATTGTTTTAACTTGATTTAATAGTTGAAAATCATTAAATGGATTAATTTGATTTAATGATAGTTAAAATGACTATCAATTTTTCAGTTCACTTATTTTGTTATAAAGTGAGAGAAAAACAAAACTAAAAAAAACAATTAAATCTTAAATAATTCATATATTAATTTTGAATAACCTATATTTATGTTAAGAATATTATCACCACTTGATTAACCTTGAATTTTTTACCAGTTTAAAGCCTTATTCTCAATTGGACTTTGAATATGCTTTAGGAATTTTCACTCATTTCCCCAGTGGTAATGGAGCTTGTTACAAGTACTATGGATATTCCACATATCATTAAAATTGAAAAGTGAGCCTTGAAGATTCTGAGCAGTGCACCTTGAAATTCTTTGCATGGGGAAAAAAAAATAGTTCTTTCCATGAAAAGTTTAGCCTCAAGGTTGCTAAAAGGTGATTTAAAAAAAAAGAGAGAAGTAAAATCAGTGAAAATGATGAATTATTAGGAAGGAGAGAGGAAATGTAATGTAAAGAAAGTAGAAGAAATATAATTGGCATAAACAGAACAAGAAAAGTCAGATAAAGGGAGGTATACATTGAATGGAAACATAATGATTCTGAAAGTAATTAATTATAAAGTATTTAGTTAAAATAGAGTGATGACTGGAATTTGAAAATTGTTTAGTTATAGATAGTTCCTAATAACTTTTTTCAATTTATTTCATTCTATTCTCCAGAGAAGTAGGGACATCTTTGCTCTTTATTACAGAGTATGTTTTTATTCACAAATTCATTAATGTTTCTCACTTTCCAAATGCTACATTTGACTTGAGAGTCAAGATTTAGGAAAAGGATGGAGGGAACCTTTGACTCTTCTTGTTCATCTCAGTTTGAACTATGGCTGTTGTTTACTTTATATTAAAATATAGTATGGGTATGGGCAACTAAGTGGTGGTGCAGTGGACAGAGCACTTCCAGGCTTAGAATCAGGAAGATCAAATTTTAAATGTGGCCTCAGATATTAACTGAGCGTGTGATCCTGGTCAAGTCACTTAACCCTATTTGTTTTTTCTTCTTTAAAATGAATTGGAGAAATGTAATGTTCTTCTCTAAAATATAAAGTTCTCTGGGAGCAGATTCCTTGGGGGGTTTCTGGAGGCAGCCTTCCTTTCAGTTCAAAGTAATAATCACCTCAAATGCAGCCAGGGATGAAAGTCCAAATCCTTTATTGTTTCCTTTAAAGTCTTGTCTCTTTTCCTCTTTTCCTGGTGTCTGGTTAGCTTTAATAGAGGCCTATCTCTCTCCTTGGTTCCAAGAGCTCCCTCTGAATGTCTTTGAATCCAAACATTTGTGCTTCAGCCTCCAGCCAGCACAAAGGTGGAATATGGAATGAATCTGACTCTGCCTTTGAGAGTGGGCTTGTGGGGCTTCTGTGTCTAGCCCTGAGAGCTTCTTGCTTATATGCTGTGCATTGAGTATACTCCAATCATTATATCACTAGGAAACCATTATTTGTTGTAGCATTAAATCACTGTTGAATTAGATTTAACCATTGTCTCCTCAATTCCACTTAGTACCTTGTTTCAAGTTCTAGCCCATAACATCTCCTTGTAGGATCAGATCAATCATACTGAACCATGCTAAATTAGATAATTATTGTCTCTATTAATTCCACTGTCTTAGTACCTTATAAGAATCATAACAGAGAAGGAAATGGCAAATCACTCCAATATTTTTACCAAGAAAACCCAAACTAGGGTCACCAAGAATCAGACAATAAAAGCAGCAACAAAACTAATATACATATTTCCTATTAGATAGTAGTTTACTAAGCACATGTTAGAAAAAAAAGCTGAAGTAAGGGATATATAAATGACTTTAAAAGGCAAATGCTGTTTTTTAAGAACTTTAAAATGATACTTTATCTTCATAAAATTGGAAATTTTAGAATTTTAATGTTTATTGAAATCACACAATCAACCAATCTGTAAATCAACACGGAAGTGTTCATAATCTGTCAAACACTGTGTAAACCACCTAAGATTAAAAAAATAAATAAATAAAGGCAAAAGTAATCATTTTCTATTATATCTTACTTTCAGATGTGGGAAATGAATGGGTAAGTAATTAGGAACATAGAAGATACCTCAAAGGGAATTAAAATAGTCCTAGATGTGAAGATACTAAAAGTTGGTGATTGTCTACTGATCAGAGAAATGCAAATTAAGACAACTCTGAGATACCACTACACACCTGTCAGATTGGCTAAGATGACAGGAACAAATAATGATGAATGTTGGAGGGGATGTGGGAAAACTGGAACACTGATACATTGTTGGTGGAGTTGTGAAAGAATCCAGCCATTCTGGAGAGCAATTTGGAACTATGTCCAAAAAGTTGTCAAACGGTACATATCCTTTGACCCAGCATTGCTGTTATTGGGCTTATATTCCAAAGAAATACTAAAGAGTGGAAAGGGACCTGTATGTGCCAAAATGTTTGTGGCAGCTCTTTTTGTAGTGGCTAGAAACTGGAAGTTGAATGGATGTCCATCAATTGGAGAATGGTTGGGTAAATTGTGGTATATGAAGGTTATGGAATATTATTGCTCTGTAAGAAATGACCAGCAGGAGGAATACAGAGAGGCTTGGAGAGACTTAAATCAACTGTTGCTGAGTGAAATGAGCAGAACCAGAAGATCACTATACACTTCAACAACAATACTGTATGAGGATGTATTCTGATGGAAGTGGAAATCTTCAACATAAAGAAGAGCCAACTCACTTCCAGTTGATCAATGATGGACAGAAATAACTACACCCAGAGAAGGAACACTGGGAAGCGAATGTAAATTGTTAGCACTACTGTCTATGTACCCAGGTTACTTATACCTTCGGATGCTAATAATTAATGTGCAACAAGAAAATGGTATTTACACACATATTTTGTATCTAGGTTATATTGTAACACATGTAAAATGTATGGGATTACCTGTCATGGGGGAAGGGAGTGGAGGGAGGGAGGGGATAATTTGGAAAAAGGAATAAAAAAAAAAAAAGTTGGTGATTGTTCAGTCATTTGTCATTTGCATCTAACTCTTCATGACCCTAATTGAGGGTTTATTTATTTATTTATTTATTTTGACATAGAAACTGGAATGAATTGCCATTTTCTTCTCCAGGTTTTTCTACAAATAAAAAAACTGAGCCAAACAAGATTGAGAGATTTACCAGGGTCACACAACTAGCAAGTGTCTGAAGAAAGATTCAAACACAGAAAGATTATTTTTCCTTTCATCAGATCTGGAAATCTAGTCAATGTGTCACCTAACATGGGGGATTGGGAAATATTCCCTGGAAAAGGAAGTACTTGATGTGTATCCTAATGAAATCCAGGAACTCTAAAAAATTAAGTTATGACGGAGAGAGTATTACATTATGGTATGTGGGATGGGTGTTATACCCTTTCCAAATTAACTAAGCAGAATCATCTTCAGGTACAAAGAAAAAACATTTATTTAATCCCTGCAGGGAGAGGCCCAAGCATACCAGGGAGGCATGGACCTGCCCAACAGGAAGTGGTAAAAGGATTAAATAGCAAAAAGCCTAAGCCTTTTCATCAGATAGATAAAAGGAAGTAACCATCATTGACCAATGTTGTCTGCTTCCTGTGGGTCACATCACTTTCTGTGACTGACCTGGGGTCTTGGCCTTTAGAAACTTTTAAGCCTAGAGATCACATGACTTCCTGCAATCCTGGGTCCAAGGTCTGATCTTCTGGTTCTGGGAATAGGAATCATGTGACTTAGGCCTAGTCTCATAAACTTCTTGAGAAAACTTCATCTAGTCAGTCCCATTCAGTCCCCCTCCTTTTCATACATTTGAAAATTTCTCACCCAATTCAAACTTTCCAAGAGTAGCTTGTACTTGTGATTGATTGTAACACAGGAGAAACCATGGAGCTATCTAAATAAATCTGGGAATCATTTACTTAGATATGATAACTGAATTGTTGGAAGTTAATAAAATCATCAAATAAAATAGTATAGTAAGAAAAGGGATGGATTTCCAAGACAAAGCCCTAGGGGAAACCATTTAATGCATGTGACAAGGATCAAGTTGCAGTAAAGGAGTCTAAGAAAAAGCTGTTTGTATGAGAAGAACCAAGATTTTGTAGAATAATGAAAACCTAGGGAAAAGACAATGTTTTGGAGAAGAGGATGGTAAACAATCTCACCTTGCAGTGAGACAAAAAAAGAATGAGTCAGGAGAGATCTTTAGATTTGCCAATTAAGCGATAAGTAGCTATTTTGCAAGAGTCCTTTCAGGTAAAGTAGGATATTGGATGTTGCATTATAAAGCTTCAAGAAGAAAGTGAAAGATAAGAAACATTGAATACAGAAAGTAAGGAGGTTGACTAGGAAATAGAGATGAGACATGGCTTGAATTATGGGAAAATAGGTGATTTATTTTTATTTTTATTATTTTTTTTATCTTGAAAGAGACTTTGGGTATGTTTATAGGCAATAAGGAACATCTATAGATAGGGAAGGATTGAGGATTTGAAGAAAAGTGTAAATACTGAAGAGGGTAATATGTGAAAAAAAGAGGAAGAGGGATGATCAAAGGTCCAGAGAGAGTGTATAAGTAGAAAGACCTCTTCTTTTCTAGACTGGAGAAAAGAAGATTATAGTGGTGGATGAAGTGAAGGGATTGTGAGATGAAAGGGGAGAAAGGTAAATTCTTTAACACTTGAAAGTGACCATTTGAAGACCTCTAATAAGGTGTTACATAATGATAATAATAATAATAATAATAATAATAATAATAATAATAATAATAATAATAATAATAATCCATTGCCTCTTCTGGCAAGCCCTTCCATTTTGCAATACTTTTCATTACTTGAAGTTTCCTAATACTCAATTTAAATTTGTCTTGTCAAATTATAACACTAGCTATTAGATCTTTCCTCTGAAGACAAAGATAGATGTCTATTTTCATGTGACATTCATTTAAATAATTTGTTTTCATGCTTCACTAAACATTTTATTCCCCAAGGCTAATTATTCCCAGTTTTTTATAGCATGCATTTAAATTTGCAAGGGTTAACCTTTCATATCTTCATTTTATAGTTTAATACAAAGGATTAGAAAGTTTAAGTAAATTGCTCAAAGTTATATAGATTATAAATCTGAGATTTAGTAATAAAACTCAGATCCTTTGAACCATAAATTCTATTCACCCTGCCCCCACTTTTCTCACTGTATAATGTGTCCTTCAATTTGTCTTCAAGTGAATAGATCAGTTAATAAGAATTCTTTGTTAAATGTTTAGCATGCCCCTTGCATTGGAAAAAAAAATACACATATGAAGGAAATACCACCTAAAGACATGAAGTTTACATTTTAAAGAGGGAGACAAGGGATGTTCTAAATATAATTCTGAATACCCTTGCCCCTATTGGCTGAAGGCCAGGTATATTGCATTTTACCCCTCCATTTGAAATTTCTGGAAACAATAAAATTATTTTGGGATGATTTCTAAATTATCCAATTCCCTTCAACGGTATTCCTCTATGTCTAGGAAAAAAACCCTTGCACCCATATCCAATTAATGACCAACAATTAATTTAGTTCAAAAATATTCACCTCCAAGGAATAATCTCAAAAATTAGAAACCTATGTTATAATACATGAAGATATAGTTCTTTCTCTCTCCTCCATTTTACTTGAATCTCTAAGGAGGAAAGGGAAATAAATTGGTTGTGATCCGAAGTAGCACAGCCCCAAATTCTATGACCAAAGCCTCATGTTCTAGGAATCCTGAATCCTTAGGTCTTTCCTGATAGCCAGACTTCAACATGTCTTTTAGAATACTGGTTTTGAGATCATTTTGCTCAAAGTCGTGGTCTGATAGACATTGTTTCCAGGAAGTATTCATTTCCCAGTTCAGTCCATGGCATTCACATGATGCAAGAAGGAACAGGCAATAGAGTATTCTTATGTCTCACTATGTCTAATTTTAAGGATTCAGTCTTTTCTGGTTATGCATTCAATTAAAAGAAGCTATTCTTCCTGCATTGTAGAAAAATATGATACAGACTGCCTCAATTTTAGGTAATCTCAGCATATATAGGATGTCATATTAAATAGTAATTATATATATATGTATACATATACAGATATATTATATAATGATAATTCTAATTCTAATTTGGTTAAATGTAAAGTCATTTTAGAGGAACAACTCTAGCAAATGAAATTATCAGGAGATGATCATATGAGTGGAAAAACTTGAAATATTTTAAAAGAAAGAGGATGATTCTATTAGGCAGAGTACTTTGTATACCTAGTGAAGACATAATATAAAGTAATGAAGATAGGGAATAGAGGAAAAAGGAAAAAGACCAGTTTGTTTAGACACAGTTTAAGAAGGAGAACAATTTCAAATGAAGTTGAACCAATTGCACAGAGGAAGGTTATTAAAGGTCTTAAAAGCAAAACATTTTTCCCTCTCATAATTCTAGAGTTAATAGGGACACAATGGAGTTTATTAAGTAAGTATTGGAAGATTTGTGTTTAAGAATATTATTTGGAAACAGTGTAGTCCAGTGGTGTCATACTAAACTAGAAATGGTGATGGTTAAAACACATGGAAACTCGTGGGATATCTATTGACTCAGTTGTAAGGTGTAATATTTTCTATTTTTATGACGCTTTAATTTATATTGTTAACTCTATACCAGTTGCATTTTAATCTTGTTCAGGTTACATTTGTAATATGTGGGCTACAGGAGGCCTAGGAACGCTTATTTATAACCTCTGGTATAAAGACTGTATTGAGGTGGACCAAGGTTTGAGACATGAAGACCAATTAGGAACCTTTAAATAATGTAGTTGAGAAGTTTTAGAGACCTCAGCTCTGTAAGTGAAGAGGAGTAGGAAGAGAGAGATGTATGAAAATAGAGATAGTAAAGTTTGATACTTTATTAGCTATGTAGGGTAAGGGAGATTAAAGTATACAGGATAACATCAATATTATGAGAATAAAATGATGATTTGGTGCCCTCAATGGAAATGGGAATGGTTTGATGTGGGTAGCTTTTATCAGAAAGAAAATAACTTTTGTTTTAGACATATAGTTTGAAATGTTTCTAAGGAAGCCAGTTTAAAATGGCTAAAAGGCAACAATGATTCAGGACTAAAGTTTAAGGGAGATACAATGAGTAGAGTTAACACCATGATTATTAAATCCAGGAAAGTTAAAAAAGAGACTATATACAAATTAGTACAGGAAACATAGTATAAGAGATATGCATAACACTTACATTAAAGAGGATATGATGGGAAACAGAAAAGGAAACTGAGATAGCATGTAACTTGTATCAGGAGAACCAGGAAAGAGGAGTGTCATAAAAATCTTGGAGAGGAATGAATAGCATCAAATGTGACAAATCAAAAAGCCCCATTGGGATATACATATATATATATATATAAATATATAGATATATAGATATATAGATAGATATATAGATAGATAGATATAGATATATAGATATATATGTATGTATATATATATATGTAGATATATGTATAGATAGATAGATTTACATATATACATATATAAAATGATAAAATGAAATCCAGGTTACATTACTGACAGCATGCTACATAAACTAAAATATGTGCATTGTGCTCACATGTATCACTGTATGAAAATGCATGAACATATGTATAATATACATATATGTATATGTAACTACTTATATAATTACATGTGTGTTTAGATATATATGTATATATATGAGAGGGAGGAAGAGAAAAAGAGAGAGAGGGAGAAAGGGGGGATGCGAAGAAGGGAGATGGAACTCTTCATTCAATCCTTTTTTATTATTCCTTCTATTATTCCTCTTTTATTGTGAAACAAATTTTCCTTTTCTCCTTTACTGAACCTCTATCACACACTAGTAGTATTATATATATATATATATATATATATATATATATGTGTGTGTGTGTGTGTGTGTGTGTGTGTGTCTGTGCCACTATATAATTGCATATAACATACATATGCTCATACATGTATACCTTTATGTACATTATATATATTTGGATAGAAATATAGTGGTACAAAGGTTACATTTATAGAGCCTGTGCAAAATATCAGAAAGACATGGACTCAAGTCCTCTGACAAATTTTGGCTGCGAAATCATTAACAAGTCACTTAAACTCTCAGTGCCATATACAACTAAGTTTAAAATTAATTAAAGGTCTGTCCTGATGACAGGATCTCCAAACAAGGACATTACCAATGAAATAATGAAATCATATTTCTAAAATTACACTTCCTATCCCTTATGAAATTAACAACAGCAAGATCAACTTATATACACATTCACACAACAGACTAACACACTCAGATTTTCTTCATTCCACATATTAAATCCCTGGAAGTTCACATGCTCAGAATAAACTCATAGTGATGAATCACCTCTCTCACATATGTGGTATGATGCATCATCTGAAATACTTTTCTTATCTTAAGTATCATTTAAAAATATCTTTAACAGGTTTAGAATTCCCCCTTAGGACTTACAAAAATGTCAACTTAGATATTCACCTTGACTTGACTCCTTCCAGGTTCAGTGCTGATAGAGTTATATTAGGATAAATATTTTCATTTGCTCTTGTACTACCATTATACACCAGCCTACTTGACTACATGTTTAATACTAAGAAACTTCAGGCTTAGAGGAAGATGGCAAAGGAAGTTACTTGATTTTGATTTGTGAAATGGAAAGAAAGTCATGTTAATTCAATATATTGATAAATTAAAATGTAATTATATATTGAGGAGTAGAAAAATAAATAAATCAGGTAGAAATCAAAGACATGGGCTAGTTATATATATATTTAAATTATGCTACTAAATAATATTACTATGCTAAATTACACTGAGAATTAATATGTGAACTATAGAAGGAAAAAATCAAATTCTTTTATTTTTAGTTCAATGTTATCCCTAATCCTGATTTGGCACCAGTTTGGGTTTTAAAATAATTTTTTAAATCTTTCCTTGTATGATTTTGAGTGTTAAGAGAATATGAGAGAAAGGTTCTTTCTGGACTTAGTTATGTTTTCAAGGTTTTAGTATTTCAATTTTTAATAAAGTACCATACAAACCTGTCATAACTTCAGAATTAAAAGGGGTTCAGTGACCATCTTGTCAGATCCATGCTTAAACAAGAAGACCTAACTAAAAGCTAGTATTTTGGTAATATTTGAAATTGTATGTTGCAGTTTTACTTCTTCCATATCATTTGTTCCTCTCAATCACAATGGGAGGTAGATGTTATTATTATTCCCATTTTACATTTGAGAAAACCAAGGCAGGCAAAGACTAATTGATTTTCCCTGGGTCAAATAACTGGTATATCTGAATATTGATGACCCAGACTTTGATTTGAAGATCTCTAGTGAAATGAACTATATCATATGTTGAAGCAGCCAAAGGATTTTTCAGTTTCTTTTTTGTTGTTGCTTTTGTTTGTTTGTTTTTGCTTAATACTTGAAATAGATAGATAGGTATGTCTACATATATATGCATACATATGTGTGTGAATAGACACACACACTCACAGACATAAGTGTTAAAGCTTAAAATACACTAAGCATTTGAGGCTTACTCTTTATCTCTATTTTGTTTCTTTCCTCCCTCCCTCCTTTTTTTTTCCTTCCTTCCTTCCTTCCTTCCTTCCTTCCTTCCTCCCTCCCTCCCTCCCTCCCTCCCTCCCTCCCTCCCTCCCTCCCTCCCTCCCTCCCTCCTTCCTTCCTTCCTTTCTTTCTTTCTTTCTTTCTTTCTTTCTTTCTTTCTTTCTTTCTTTCTTTCTTTCTTTCTTTCTTTCTTTCTTTCTTTCTTTCTTTCTTTCTTTCTTTCTTTCTTTCTTTCTTTCTTTCTTTCTTTCTTTCTTTCTTTCTTTCTTTCTTTCTTTCTTTCTTTCTTTCTTTCTTTCTTTCTTTCTTTCTTTCTTTCTTCTACTTATTTAAAATTATTTATGTACCCCAGAATGAGCATGGAGCTAGACTCTCTGGGCAAGAGGCCATGAATGGGGTAAATGGTTGGTTAGGAAGTGCAGAAGCCATCTTTGTACTGGCTAGAAACTGGAAACTGAGTGGATGCCTGCTGGAACTCTATCTTTCCAGAAATCAGCAAGAGTCAGGATCACTAAACGTCTTTATTCTAGATCTTTACCTTCGCCTCCAACGCCCGGTCACGAGTGCAAGTGAGCGTGAGTTCCACCACCCAAGTTTCTCTTCCTCCTCCCACACAAGTCACTTCCCTCTCTTTGTCTCACCAATCAAGTCAGCACAGAACAGCTGGGGAGGGTCAACCTTAAACAAGTTAATAGGGAACCGTCCAATTGGCAATTAGTCTCACGTGCTTCATCATCCAAGTGCATTGCTCAGTTCTAGCCCTTTACATCTCCCGCTTTCTTTTGTTTTAGACCACAGGAGGTCGCGCCATCCCTGACCTTTCAGGGAGATGAGAACCCCAAAAAGGACGTGATCACGCCCCCCCTGACTTCTCAGGAGGGGAGATGAAAGCACTAAAAAGGAGATAATCACGCCCTCCCTGACATCTCAGGAAGGGAGATGAGAAGCACCAAAGAGAAGTGGGGATTTGCTAGCGGGTTTCTGGATTGAAGGGCCTTATTAGAGACAAGTATGCACAAACCCATCAGCATGGGAGTTATTACACAAGCACATAGCAATAACGCAGAGGCTATTAGTGGTGACTCTCCCCACAATCAGTGCAGACTCGATGTGGTGTAACAAACAGGAATTGTACATGCAAATAGTGACATAACAAACAATATAAATCAACATGGTATTGTAAGAGATTTCCAGAAGTCCTAGAAGGAGGGTATGTAGACACCAGACACACATACCCCTTCTTCAGCAACCAAGAAATAGTCCAAAACCAATCTATTGTCCATTGCTTCACTGTTAGGGAATCCAATGATCCCCACAAGTTTTTGAAATCCCACATCAGTCTTTTTATATGTTAGGGAATCCAATGATCCCCACAAGTTTTTGAAGTCCAGCAACAGTCTTATGATGCCTCAGAGAATCCAATGATTCCTGAGGACTTTCAGTCCTACAATAGTCTTATGATGCCTCAGAGAATCCAATGATTCCTGAGGACTTTCAGTCCTACAATAGTCTTATGATGTCTCAGAGAATCCAATGATTCCTGAGACTTTCAAGTCCTACAATAGTCTTATGATGTCTCAGAGAATCCAATGATTCCTGAGACTTTCAAGTCCTACAATAGTCTTATGATGTCTCAGAGAATCCAATGATTTCTGAGGATTTTCAAGTCCAACAGTTTTTGATGTCCATGGGTCAAACGCCATAACTGCCAGGTTCTTTCAGTGGTGGGCACAGTCAGCAACGGAACCACCCGATGTTTCTTGGGCCTTCTCCTTCGTTTCAAGGGTCTGCTCTGTCTCTCTCCGATGGACAAGGCGAATACGGCTCGTTGGCACCCATCTGATTCCTTCTCCATCTGTAGAGATACAAGCAAACCCTCTCCCCCAAGCAGTTAACCTATCTGGTCCCTTCCATTCACCACTTTCTGGGTCTCTCCACATCACTTGGCGATTATCTAAAGACAGTGGAGCTGCTCGCACTGGACACTGCCCTTCCGGTGAGTTATAAAACCTGTCTGCTGGAGCCAGTGCATCTTTGTCAAAAATTAAAAAATTAATGGTATAGAGAACTAAATTTAGAAGTTCTCTAGGGTTACCCGTGGCTCCCCCTTTCTTTTGTTTTTGGAGGAGTGTCTTAATATCTCTGTTTCTTCTCTCTACTATTGCCTGCCCTTGAGGATTAAAGGGTATGCCCATGGTGTGTAAAATCTTATACTGTGCACAAAAGTGTGTAAAATGTTTAGATGTATATGCAGGTCCATTGTCTGTTTTTATTGCTTGTGGCACGCCCATAATTGCAAATGCTTGTATAAGGAATTCAGTGACCACTCGGGCTGTCTCTTTTGCTGCTGGTATTGCAAATGTGAATCCTGAAAAGGTGTCTACCACGACATGGATAAAAGATAGACGACCAAAAGATTTATAATGGGTCACATCCATTTGCCAAATTTCATTAGGTTTCAAACCACGAGAGTTCTTCCCTGGAGGGAGTGTAGGAGCATGGAAAGGAAGGCAAGCTGTACAGGCTTTTACTATGCTCCTAGCTTCTTCTCTTGTTATTCCAAACTGCAAACGTAAAGCTCGGGCAGCCTGATGATATTTAGAATGAGACTCTTGTGCTTCTTGAAATAAAGGAGTACTGGCCAGCATGGTTAGAAGGCTATCTGCCTTTGAATTACCATCAAAAATAGGACCTGGAAGTCCACTATGGGAATGGACATGCAAAATATAAATCTTACCTGGATGCTTTCTCACTTGCTCTTGAAGCTCTTTAAAGAGCTGATATATATTGGAGGCTACAAATTTTATTTGGGCTGTGGCAATTCTTTGTACCACACCTACTGAATAGGCTGAATCAGATATTATATTTATGTCTCCCGGATAATAAGCAAGAGCTAGAATGATTGCATACAATTCATTCTGCTGAGTGGACTGAAAAGGAGTTCTGATTACTCTCTTTATAGTTAAGTCACGAGAATACACAGCGCAAATATTATGTTTGGATGCATCTGTAAAGATAGTTGGTCCTTTAAGAGGAACTTTAGAAACCTTTTCTTCAAGAATCCATTGCCAATTATGTAGCAGTCTGGTTATCTTTAATGGAGACCCGTGTGCAAAATTTGGAGCCATGGCTAATAAAATTTGCCACTCTGGGATGGTTTCGCAGCACACATTAACTTGTGCATTAGTATAAAAGGTATATATCTTATCAGGTCTTGTCCCAGATAATTGTACTGCTCGTTTAATGGCCTTTAATAAAATTCTAGCCACAAGCACTGGGTAAGGAATAAGGCTTTGTTCTGGTTGTGCTGGGAGGTTCACCCACTCTATCACACTGTCTCCTTGATGAAGGACTGCTGTGGGGGCCTCTTGTGTAGCAAAAACTGATATTTCCAAGGGTTTTTGAGTGACTCTTTCAACCACATTGGATAAAGCCAGTTCAACTTGTCTCAAAGCCTCTTGAGCTTCTTTTGTAAGCTGGCGTGGTGAATTTAAAGCACTGTCTCCCCTTAAAATGTCATATAATGGTTGCAATTGACAGGTAGTCAAGCCTAGCACGGGACGCATCCATTGGATATCTCCTATCAATTTCTGGAAGTCATTTAAGGTGTTTAGCTTCTCTGTTCTTAAGGAGAGTTTTTGTACTGTAAGCACCTTAGGATATACTTCATATCCTAAATATTGAAAAGGAGCATGTCTTTGAATCTTTTCTGGAGCTATGTGCAATTTATAATTCCTTAGTGTTTCTATGGTTTTTTGTAGACATGCTTCTAACATTTGTTCCTCAGGTGCACATCCCAATATATCATCCATGTAATGTAATAACATTACTTTTGGAAATGCTTTTCTTACTGGAGTAAGAGCAGCAGCAACATACATTTGACACATAGTAGGGCTGTTTTTCATTCCCTGTGGCAAAACTGTCCATTCATATCTTTTATAAGGCTCAGCTAAGTTAACGCTGGGCACTGAAAAGGCAAATCTTTTCATATCCTCCTTATCTAGAGGGATAGAATAGAAACAATCCTTAATGTCTATAACCCACAGAGGCCATTCTCTAGGCAACTGAGTAGGAGATGGAAGTCCAGGTTGAAGAGTTCCCATAGTTTCCATCTGTTCATTTACCTTTCTTAAATCAGTCAACATCCTCCATTTTCCAGATTTCTTTTTTACAACAAATACTGGGGAATTCCAAGGACTTAGAGAAGGTTGTAAGTGTCCTTGATCAAGTTGTTCCTGTACTATATCTAGTAAGGCCTGAATTTTATTGTTATCTAAGGGCCACTGTTCTATCCACACTGGTGTATCAGTTTTCCACTGGATAGGAACAGGTGAAAGTGTTGGCAGGCCTTCAACAGCAGCCCTGCCTAAAAAACCGAAGTACTCATTTTTAACCCTAATTGTTGTAAAATGTCTCTTCCCCACAGATTGATGGGGATTTTTTCAACTATAAAAGGAGTAAAAACTCCTGTTTCACCTTCAAATACCCATCTTAAAGGGGTAGCACTAACTTCAGCTGCTATTGATCCTCCTACCCCAGACATGTAGGTGTCTGCCTTAGTCTTTGGCCAGTGACTGGGCCAGTTGGCACCTCTAATGACTGTGCGATCTGCACCTGTGTCCACCAGTCCTTCTAATGCTATGCCATTTATATAGATGGTGAGCATAGGTCGGTCAGCTGTCACAGCTGCTGTCCAGTATATTCCTGGGTTTTTCTGCTTGGAGTCCGAACATGGGTGACTGTCACCAGGTTGCTTATTAGGAGTCTGTATCAATAAACCTGATGCTACTACTTCCCCTGGTTGATAAGTCACACATTGTCTCCCTGTGTTAGTGACTGGGATATTATCTACACATTCCCCAGTTTCCCACATCAGTGTATGAATGAACACTGTCTTGTAAGTACTCTCAGGAGGTGAAATGGTCAAGCCTACTGTGCCTGGAGGCAAGGGATCCATAGGTTGGAGAGGAACAGATTTCACCTCTCCAGGGGGTATCTCAATTGTCCCAGCTGCATACAACTCTATCCTCCCTAATTGTAGTCCCTTTCTCCCATCATGTTGCTTCCTGGCTGACTGATTGTGTAATCCCTTTCTCCCCTCAGATGGCTTCCTTGCTGATTGGTCATGTCTGGGTATTGGACTTGGAGGCACTCTCTGGGTGTGGCATCGGCTGCCATCATGCCCCAAGTGTTTTTTGCTTGGGGCCCTGGAGCTGGGCCCCTCATCCCGTTTCCCTGAATCAGTCTACACTCTGAGGCCCAATGGAGTCCTCTGTTGCATTTTGGACATGGGGTTTTGGGTCTTGTTCTCCCAGCCTGTCTTCTCACTCTGTCTCTGTGCCAACATTGAGCTTTCAAATGGCCTACTTTACCGCATTGAAAGCATTGACGAGTCTCTCGGGAAACCCCTTGCCAAAAGGGATCCTGTCTCCCCATGTTGGGATCTTGGGAAGTCTGCACCATAGCCTGGCTATAAAAGGTATTTGTGCCCATTGCGGCACAGCGTCTTATGATCTCCTCTAAAGGAGCATCCTTACGTAGTCCTAGTATAATCCTTCTACAAACCTCATTGGCATTGTCTCTAGCAAGTTGCCTCACCAAAGTGTCTGTTACTTCATTTTCACCATTTGCCTGTATGACAGCTGTCTGCAAACGTGCCACAAAATCAGCAAAAGGTTCATTTGGTCCCTGTACAATTTTTGTGTAGGTCTCACCCTTGTAGTTTTTACTGGGGAGAGAAGCCCATGCTTTGATAGCAGCAGCAGAAATTTGCTCAAATGCTGTTATGGAGTAATTAATCTGTACCAAAGCGTCTGCATAAGAACCTATACCCATTAGTAGGTCATAGGTGATGGAAGTATTAGCTGCATTTTGACTATTTTGTTGGGCTTGAATTCTACAGAGCTCAGTAAATTCAGAAAGCCACAACAAATTTTGTCCAGGTTCTAAGCACACTTTTGCAATGACTTTCCAGTCACTAGGGGTTAAGGTTTCATAAGCCAAATTGTGTATTAACATTTTAACATAATCTGATGTAGCCCCAAAGACAGTGCAAGATTTTTTCAGGTTTTTAAGGACATCCATATTAAAAGGAGCATATCTTCTACTCTCTTGACCTGCAGAATTACGCTGTTGAATCACGGGAAAAATTTGAAGTTTGAAATCATTATCTACTTCTTTTCCATTTTCAATTGCTTCAATAAGCCCTCTTTCTAATCTAGTTACAGGAGTGGGCAGTTGTTGGGAGGGGGGGCTCTGTGTGGGAGGAGGGGGGGGCGCTGATGAGGTCACCGCCCCTCCCACTACTCCTCCTCCCTCCGTCCCTGAAGGTGGAGTGGATGTGGGCTGATCAATAATCTGCTCTCTAGGTGGGGTTGAAATTTCTTCAGGACAATCAGAGTCTACACCCTCAGATTCCTCATTCAAATCCCCTTGCCCTCTGGCAATGTCCTGAGTTTGCCTATCTTCTATCTTTTGTTCCTCACGCTTCCTTCTCTGAGCCTTTTTAGAACTCTTCCTTCTTCTAAACTCTTCTTGATAGCTTAAGTCTAATAGAATCAAGTTGTATAGATAAAATACCTCTGGGAAAATTTGACAATTCCCATTTTTTGAGTAAAATTCTTTCATTTCAAGTCCCACTAGCTTCCATTTATCTATACGTAGTTTTTCTTCATTTAAGAACCAAGGGGACGTGCGAATCAATGAGTGTATGAGATTATTCATTTGTGGGATGGGAACAAGTAAACTTTTCTCATCAATTATCTTAATTATATCCTCTATAGCATTGCTAGATGAGGCAGGGGCTGGGGTTGGAGCAGGGTCAGCTGAGGCCCAGGATTTACCTAACATCTGCCCCATCTCAGTTACTAGAGATTGCTGATTTAGTCCTTAACAAGGTAAGTTCCTTATTTCTATTAGAATACTCACCTAATCTCCTGGTCACAGGAGGACTTCGGTGGAAGTAGGGTGCCAGCCCCACGTTGGGCGCCAAATGCTGGAACTCTATCTTTCCAGAAATCAGCAAGAGTCAGGATCACTAAACGTCTTTATTCTAGATCTTTACCTTCGCCTCCAACGCCCGGTCACGAGTGCAAGTGAGCGTGAGTTCCACCACCCAAGTTTCTCTTCCTCCTCCCACACAAGTCACTTCCCTCTCTTTGTCTCACCAATCAAGTCAGCACAGAACAGCTGGGGAGGGTCAACCTTAAACAAGTTAATAGGGAACCGTCCAATTGGCAATTAGTCTCACGTGCTTCATCATCCAAGTGCATTGCTCAGTTCTAGCCCTTTACAGATGCCCATCAATTGGGGAATTCCTGAGTAAATTTTGGTATATCAATATTGTGGAATTTATTGTTCTATAAGAAATGACCAGCAGGATGATTTCAGAAAGGCCTGGAGAGACTTACAGGAACTGATGCTGAATGAAAAGAGCAGGACCAGGAGATCATTACATACTTTAACAACAATACTATATGATGATCAATTCTGATGGATGTGGCCCTCTTCAACAATGAGATGAACCAAATCAGTAATGAACTGAACCAACTTCACCCACTGAACGAACTCAGGGAATTGACTATGAACCACTACATAGAATTCCCAATCCCTCTATTTTTGTCTGCCTATATTTTTGACTTCCTTCACAAGCTAATGGTACACTGTTTCAAGTCTGATTCTTTTTGTACAGCAAAATAACTGTTTGGACATATATAAATATATTGTATTTAATTTATACTTTAACATATTTAACATGTATTGGTCAACCTGCCATCTGGGGTAAGGGGTGAGGGGAAGGAGGGGAAAAGTTGGAACAAAAGGTTTTGCAATTGTCAATGCTAAAAAATGCATAAAATTTTGTAAAAATTAATTAAATTGTGGCTAATATAATGACATGTTATTTGAGTTGCTTACAATGATATATTAAATACTTAGTTATTACTGTTTACCTCTGATATATATTTTAAACTGAAAATATATTTAATAAATATTTTTAAAGTAAAAAAGAGAGAGAGAATGGTAGTGCAGAAAGGAAGAAGGAACACAGAATTATAGATTTAAAGCTAGAAGAGAAAGAGAACCCTTCTATTCCCAACACTTAGTTGGGCAGTTGTGAAACTGAAGCCAAATGGTAAATTTCCTGCCCAAAGTCATGCAAACAATAAATAACAGGGCTGACAGGCAAGCCCAGCTCTCTTACTGTAAATCTACCACATTTTCCTCAGTACCACATTGTTTCACACTAACATAGACCCTGAAGGTCAGACAACTTATCTGATATCAGGCCTCTGGGCACAACTAAATAGGGTAATAGGTCACTGCTGCTGCCTTTAATCCTCATATGGATATTCCTCATACTAGGCAGCAAATCAACATCTTCATACAGAAGAATACAAGCTCTAGATAATCAAATAAGGTCATATATGGTCAGTGCTTAGCCCCCAGAATATTTGACCTCTGAGCTAAAGAACATGACCACAATGACACTATGCCCGAATTGTTTTTAAAGGTTACAAAGATCATAGATTTAGTAAGGGGCATCATGTTTCCAATAGCAAGGAGAAAAACCCAACGACCATACATATCAGACAAGCTGTAAGAAGATACCTTCAGGCCTGATCTGGATGGAGGCTTCAATGGGCCCAATTAAATGTGACTCCTGCCATGTAAATTGCTCCTGGGCATCCAGGTCAGAGAGTACTGGGTCTTGCAAAGTTACAAATGAGGGAATTCACTTGACCAGGTTCATGACATTATGTACCTAGGCAGCTACTGCAAATATTATTCTATTGGTGGAGGGAGAAAGGAGTCACTATGATATCTAGAGAGAAATCCATCTTATTTCTCTTGTCTTTCCTTTGAAAAGTAAGGTTCTCTAACCATTTAAGATAAATGGGGTAGTTTAGTGATAAAGGAAGAAGAAAATTTTGGAGGGGAAGGAAATATTTGCCTGAATTATTAAATCATTTGACTATTGCTGCTGTTACAGCTAAAATGTCATGTGAATACACACACACACACACACATATATATATATGTATATATGTATATATATATATACATATATATATATATATATACACGTGTAAACACAGATATATACACATAAATACAGATATACAAAAAAAGACACTTTTCCAATAGGATTTGGACACATGGCAAAAAATATTCTGCAGTGCAGATATTAGGAAACTGAAGGTCAGTAATGATAATTGATTATGTCTTGAAGAGCTAGAGGAGATCTTTCAATTGCTTAAAAAAGTAGAGAAAATGAATATAAAAAATTTCAAGACCACCAAAAATATGGAAGATTATGTTGAAGTTTTCAGAGTTGTAAAGCATGCTGACAATTAAATTAATTTGCGTATAATATTTTATATGGGAGAGGGAAAGAGACAGAGAGTTAGATTCAGGAATAAAGAGACAGACAGAGACAGAGATAGAAAGACAGTGAAAACAGGAACGAGTTATGATTTAAAAAAAATAAAAAACTATCAACCTTAGCAGGAGACATATTTATGGAGTTTTGATATTTTAAGTAAAAGTTAAGGTAGGATGATCTCATTTAAGTTCCTGCAGCTATGGGAAGACATAGGGAGATAGGGACAAAGAAAGAAATCTGAGAAGAATGGGATTGAATAGCTGTGACAAATATAAAAGCTGTTATTTGAAAGAAGACTTCACTTGGGTGATTTCTGATTGGCTGGAGAGCCAATTTCTGGAGAGAAAATTAACTTCATTGGCCAAGACCACCAATAATAACTATTGCTTCTCAGTACCACCAATGGAGGGTGAGAAGTAAAGCTTTTCATAAAATCTTGCTATCTGCTGCACTTCTTGATGAAAAAAAAAAAAATCAGACATGGCATTGTAGATGTTTTGATAATCTGTTCAGCTAGTTTAGAGAACTTATATACTGAATTATGTTGTTGTGAGAACCATTTTTAATTGTCCTTTGTGCTGGAAGAGAAACAAAATGATGTCACTATGTCAGGGTCAAGGTACAGTGTATCCTCCTGTATCTGATCCAGTCAACATGAGCTCAGAAGGCTCTACCACAGATCAGATAAAAATAGAGTCGAAAAGAACATTTTGAGTGGAAGTGCCTCTAAGTCTGCAAATCTCACATGTCTTTTGTGCTACTGAAAATTTGCTTTGTTCTTAAAGCACAATGTTTTCTTTGATGAGGACACATTATAGTGGATAGTCCCTGTGCCAGTGTCTCCCATGTCTCTCAATGGAATCCAATGTTCACAGAGTCCTTTATAGAGTCCTCATATTACTTCTTTTGACATCTGTGTAAGCACTTTCCTGGTGTGAATTCTCCACAAAACAGTCTTTCAGTCAAGTGTGCATTTGGCATTTGAACAACGGGACTAGCCCATCAAAGTTATGCTCTTTGCAGTACAGTTTGAATGCTTGGCTGTTCAGCTCAAGAAAGGACTTCAATGTCTGGTCCCTTATTCTGTCAAGTGATCTTCAATATCTTTCTACAATAAATCAGATGAAAGTTATTCAGTGACATGTCATGACACCAGTAGAATGTTCAAATTTCAAAGACATACAACAACAAAATTAGCACAATGGATCTGTAGACCTTCCATTTGGAAGGCAGACTAATACTTCCTCCCTTTCTTACTTGCTTTTGGAGGTTCCTCTAAACCGAACTAGCTCTGGCAATATGTGCATCAACATCATCATCTATGGAAAATATATTTCCAAGACTAAGTGAACCTATCCACAGCATTTTAAACTTCTCCATTTGCTATAACTGAAAGTTCATGTAAAGATGATGTAAGGCTGGTTGGTGGAGAATCTGTTTTCCTGGTGTTATTGTCAGGCCAAGATTGACATAAGTAGCATAAAATTGACCCAGATTATGTTCCATTTAAGTCTCAGAAACTGCACTGAGTACACACTCATCTATTATAACAACTCTCCCTGTACTTAAGTCTTGGCTTACAGTTTTTTCAAGGTGTTAATTTGCCCTTGGTATCTAACCTTGAAGCCATTTTCATTCTTATTAAAGTAGTCTGATAATATTACTGAAAATAAAAGGCATAGACTCAAGGAGTCTGCTCCATTATTTTAGGGACTGGAAAATGCATGAACATTTCCATTATCTAAACCATGCAAGAATGCCTGTCTGGACATGCTAAATGGAGGATTTTGGTTCCAGCACAAATCCTGATCATGGGTGAGGAGTGAAGGGGCAGAACTCACAAAGATGGTCAAACCAGAGTCCATTTACTCAAACTTTTCTCAGCCTTATATACCCTAATACACTTACATAACTATAGCACACTGTGCATGTGCTAATTATAGAATACTGTGCAGGTGGAACCACATAAACAACTTGCTATTGTGTACAGATGTTTCCTTGCCACTTTAGTATACCTCTGCTTTAATTACAACACAGCTTGTCATGCTCCCTGATTTGTCAGGAAGACCGAGACTCCCTTAGGGTGTATGGGGAGCCAGATCATACATTAACAGATTCCCTTGCTGGGCAAGAAGGTCTTATACTTCACACAGGATTCTCCACTATCTGTGACCCTTTACACATGCCATCAAGGTGCTGGCATACAAGACTGATAAACTTCTCTAGGCTGCCAAATTTTGCTACAATATTCTACAAGACCTTATGTCTGATAGCACAAAAGGTCAGATCAATGAATATTGAATACAGATCTTTGTCCTAACTCTGGCATTTTTTCCTGAAGTTTGGGGGCAGCAAACATCATCTCAACTGTTTCTTGGACTTTTCTGCAACCAGACTGGCTCTGAGGTAGATGCTCATCATCTAATTGAAGGATCAGCCTGTTACAGAGGATTCTACCAAGAATCTTGCCAGCAATTTCTAAGAGAGAGACTGTCTCCTCCAACTTTGTCATGAGACCATCTATTCCCTTTTCCTTTATAGTGGTGGACAATGGAGGCTTCCTTAAACTTATGTGTGATAAACTCCTCCTGCCATATAATCAGAAAGATTTCAGTCAATGTTTGTATGAGCAATGAACCCCCTTTCTTTTAAATCTTAGCTGAAATAGAACCAGCACCAGGTACTTGGGTACAGGGGAGGAGCCTAATGGCCTTCAGAGCCTCTTCTTTAATAGGAAGCTCATCTAAAGAGAGATTAACTTCAACCTGAGATACATAGTCAATGACATTAGTATTAATTAATTAAGGTATTTTGAGAATACTATGAGAGTATTCATCCCTTTTCTCCCAGATGATATCCTTATCAACACTGAATATAATTTCATCAATGCTAAGTAATTTAGAAGTACCATAGGTTTTTGGCCAACAAATGCTTCAAAGGCAAAATAAAAGCACTTGTATTGTTACTATCATTGTAAAACTTAATTTCATTTGCTTTTTTACTGAGTCCAAAATCTCAGTTCATTTTTGTACTTTCCCTTTAATGAAGTTAAACACTTTCTTCTAAGAGATAGATTAACTATCCATCTGGCAAACCCTATGGAGTTCTCATTTTTTCATTTAGTAGTTTCTGAATTTCTTCATTATTTTCATTAAGTCAATCTTGATGTTTGTGTGTGTTCTAGCACAGATGAGTAAATGCTGTGCTATCAAAGCTCTGACAGCTGTCTATTCCTTTTCTATTCCCTTTGCTCATCATATGTTAGCTCAGTTTATCCTCCAAATTATCAAATATTCACATGCAGAAAAGCACAACAATCTGGTGACTCTAAGTCTTTTGATTGTCATAGTGTCTTGGGGCTGCTGCAATGTTTAGCTTTGAGAGGATAAGTCTATAATCAGTCCAGCAATCTGTGCCATATATTGCCTAAAAACAAAACAATAAAACCTCACAGCAAATATTGACATTTAGTAGATTGTGTCATTTTAAGAATAGATAATCAAGGCAGTATGTAGCACAGACATATGTCTTTAGTAGTAGGCAATTGTTGCTATTTTTCACACTATTCCTCCCTCAAATTCCCTGCCATCTCTTCTAATCTGTGACTGTTCTTACGGTAAATTCATTCCAAATTACAACCTCATTCTCTTTTGGCACATTGTTGAGGAGTTTTTCCAGAGCTTTATAATTTTCTTTGACTTCATCAGGAATTCTCATAGTGGGAACATATATATTGATGATGGTGGAATGGCACTTTCCTGCAAGTAGAAATCAACAACTGGTAATTGAATTGTCATGAGCTTATCATTCATTCTATTTGGGAGAAATAAAAGTTTGTTGAGTAGATTAGTTTTAATTTTAAAACCAACACCAGTTTCATGATGCTTCCCATCACTTCAATCACTCAGAAAAATGTGCGTCCAGTTCATGTTTGGTAAACTGGTTTTGATTTGTTAGTTTCATTCCAGCCTGCTATTTAAATGTGATACTTGCCAAATTCTCTCAGAACACGAGCTGTTCACCTTTTAAGTCTACTATGTTTCATGTTGTCCGAAATCTAGTGCAACTCCATAGAATAATAGTAACTCTGAGTGACTTTACCACCGAAATAGTCACAGACTATCAGACATGGCAGGGAGTTTTTATTTTGGTGGGGCGGAGAATGAAGTCAGAAACAAAAATAATTACTTACTACTAAAGATTTGTCTATCTGTGCTACATATAGCTTTGATTATTTTCACATTCTATTTTTCTATTCTCCTTAAAACGACATGCTGTATTAAATGTCAATATTTGCTGTAAGGGTGCATCCATGAAGTTGTATTGTTTTTAGGCAATGTATGGCACAGATTTTTGAACTGATCATAGTCTTATCCTTTCAGTTTTTCAAAAGTTTTCATACATTTGTGTGTGTGTGTGTATGTGTGTGTGTATGTGTATGTGTTTGTGTGCAAACTGGACAGGACTGCAAGGTAAGATCCTTGTTTGTCAAGGTGAGCAGTCCAGGCTTAGGTTAGAATCAGAACAATTTTAGCGCATTTTTTTTTAGCATCTTCCTTACTGCAAGAGGTGTATAGTATGGTTCTTAAAATTAACTAGGGACAGCTGAATCCCACTGTTGCATCAGTCAAATGAAAAAAAATGGCCCTATGTCCTTGCTGTTTATGTACAGATTTGTGACTATAGTTCCCAATTTATCCATACCTGCTGCTTCATCATTTTCCTGTTGCCACAGGATTTAAGGGTAGTAAAATGGTAAAATGGTATGGGTTATGTCTTTGGAAGTGTGTATAAATTGGATTTAAGTGAGGCAGAGTTGTGCCAAGTCATCAACTTCATGCTCTCTTCCAGAGACATTGGAGTCTCAGTGGCAATATAAGTCAAGATGACTGGTAATGGCTCAGGATGCAGTGGATGGCCCTGGTGTCTTCAATGTTTAATCAAGGTCTAAGTGCTCCACAGAGTATGCTTCATAATATCCTTCATGGCCCATTGAAACAAATTGTTCACATTTGCCTATTCTGCCAGGAAAGTCTTTATATGCTTGGCTAGACATTCCCCCAATTCACTGATGCCCCTTACTTACCCTAAACCTGGGTTGGCGTGCCTGCCAAAATGGTTTACTGGTGAATGACTCCCTGCCATGGTATAGCTTCTCCCTGGTAATAGTAGAATGTCAAGTGGACACCAAAGATGGAAAGCAGCTCGGAAAAAGGCTTGGCAGCCCTCATACCAGAAATTAGCTGTTCCTAAATACTCACACACCCCTTTCTATTCTTGCTCTCCTGCAAAAAAGTTAGGGAAGTGAATAATTGTATAGATTGTATTTTCTAAAATAATTAATTTGATGAGTTTTGCATTTCTTTGGCCTAAGAAAAAATCCTGATCACATAAAGAGCATATACTTTATGAATAAGCATTAATGGTGATGGTTAAATTAAATAACTTTTAAAGGCTATGTTTGAGCAGGATGTTCCTTCTAAGCTAAGAGTTGTTCAATCATTTTAATTGTGTCCACACCTTCATGACCCTATTTGGTTTTTTCTTGGCAAAGATACTCACATGATTTGCCATTTCCTTCTCCAGCTTATTTCTCAGATAAGAAAATTGAAGCAGAGATGAATGACTTTCTCAGGGTCACATAGCCAGTAAGTGTCTGTGTCTGCATTTAAATTTGGGTCTTCCTCACTCTAGGCATAGTGCTTTATTCATTGTGCCTCCTAGCTACCCAAGTGAAGAGTGATAGTAATTTTCATAAAGTGAAAAATGAAGTAGTCAGAATATTTCTAGCTGAACCAATGAATGGGATAAATAGAGTGAAGATCTCTCATAAGAATGTAACCTTGACCTATGTCCTAATTGTCACTTAAGACTTTGCAATGACAACTTGAGCTATTTCTATATATTACAGGGACGAACGTTATATGCAGGCATACATGTATGTGTATGTATGCATGTTTAAGAACCCTATATGTAAAAAATACATTATAGATTTTGATAGTTGCTTGGAATTCAAAAGTTAAATCATTTGCTCAAGATCAGTTATATCTTTCTAACTCCAAGCTGTGTCTTCTAGACCATTAAGAATGGTGAATATGTGCAACTTACTAATATAGTTAACTTATTCATGCAACATAAAGTAGAGTGATTTTCAATGATTATACATATGCACATATAACATTCATGCATTATACAAATACACACTCATATTCCATTTATACATGTGTGTGTACATTGTATATATATGTACATATATGTAAGTGTGTATGTATATATTCTGTTAAGGCAAATACAAACTGATGATATTCCTGTTTTGTTTTTGTTTTTTTTGTTTATTTGGTGATCAAGCAGCTGTCATTTTCTTAGAATTTATGAATATTAGGGCCAGAAACAATCAATGACTTGTCCAAAATCACAGTGTTTCTTGTAATTAGAAGTGTTGGTTCCTGTACAAAGTAGTGTCATCACTATTTCCTCAGTCCTTTATCATCATAGGGCCTGCTAAAATTACCAGGTGATATGGAAATAAGACCTATTTTGGGGAGACCGAGATAAAGATATATTAAATTTTATTTATTTTCATTTTAAGAATGTGTAGAATTTAAGTTCAGCCAGCTCTTTCATTATAACCATTAAAAAAAATGTTGTATAGCTATCTTGCCACAGAGCTTCAGTGAATGAAAGGAAGGAAAGAAGGAGTGAATAAACAAGTGGATGGATAAACAAATGAAAGACCACTGATGTGTCTTGTGATAATGCCAGGGATACAAGTATAAGAATATCAATCCTTGCCCCCAAGGGGTTTACATGTTAATAGAAAACAATAGCAACAGTGAAGTGGTGACAAGATACTTTTGAATACTAATCCCCAGATCATAAAAATATTTTTTTTTCTCAAGACTATCTTGGATCCCCAAAGTCTAAGCTTGGCCTATCTTTACAAATGCATAAGAATTGATGAGAAAAGCAATAGCAGATATCTAAACAGTCTAACTGAGAGCTCTGACTGATTGCTGGCAGGGAAAGATGCTAACATTTTTACATTTTAACTCTGAATTTTCAGTGTGCTCCCTGACTCATATTCATTTATCTTTACAAGCCCCAAATTCAGTCATTCCCCCTCAAAAAAGCCATTTTCTCTCTATACATATCTTTTTTGAGTTTCTCTTTCCCTTATTTGTGTAACATGATGATTTTTCCCAGCAAATTATTTTGTTCTATTTTTCTATCATCTAGCTAGCTAGCTAGCTACCTATCTGTATATCTATCTATCTATCATTTACCAACACTTCAATTAAGGAAAAATTGTAAATTTGAACTGAAAAAAAGACATCCCAAATACTTATTGTCATTGTCAGGAATATAGCCCAGAATTTACCTATAGAATTTATATGGCTTTATAAGCACCAATATTCAACTTAAAACAAATTATTTTTCTCAAGGTTATTGTTTTTCTGTTTAATTTAATTACTAATACTGCAACAGAACTGCTTTGTTTTCTTGCACTTCAGAAATACAATATTTCAGTTTCAATATGGGTTACATGGAATTTTGTAAACTATTCTACAAATCTACAATTTAAAATGTAATCTGCATATAAAATGTTTTCCAACTCTGAAGCAGCTTATGGCGATTTCTGAAGATGCAAAAATGAACTGCAATTTGTACATTATTTGTATATGTATTGCCAAATAATGGGGATATTTATATATTTTATCATTTTATTCTCAGTTCACTCATCTGTAAAATGAGTCATACATACATATCTGTTTCATATATTTATAATTATGCTATTTATATCATAAGATCAGTAAAGGAATGCAAAGTACAAGATGAAAAACACAAGATTATATAGACCCTAACCAGAAATTTGTTCTTACTCTTCTCCCCACATGCTCGCCATCTCTGCCCCTCATCTTCTCTCCCATAGTCTAGAAGAGTCCAGGCCTATACCTTAAACCAGAAATCTATCCCAGAAATAAAGAATACTAGTAAATAACAAATTCTTTATCCATTAAGTACTTAAATGCTAATTAAAAAGTAAAATTCTTTATCCATTAAGTACTTAAATGCTAATTAAAAAGTAAGGATAGGGCATGAAGGAAATGTTTGTTTATCTAAGATAATCAAAAAACTGCAGCTTTTATGCTAACATCCCTTGCTGAAAAAAATGATATATAACCAATGCTAAGTAATTTATTAATTAACTAAATTAATAATTAAATATTACAAATTAATTAGGATGAATGACATCATTAGATGATGTCTTGATTCCCATATGAACTGAATTTCACTGAAGCAAAGTTGCACCAAATCATGAACTTCACTTTCTCTTCCAAGAGTCATTAAAATGCAGAGGCAAGACAAGTCAAAATGACTGCTGATGGCCCAGGATTCAAGAATGGCATAAGCATCCAAAAGTTGATTGATGAAAGTATGGATAGATAAATCAAGTACTTTGACTTTGTAT
This sequence comes from Sminthopsis crassicaudata, assembly GCF_048593235.1. Classification (NCBI taxonomy): domain Eukaryota; kingdom Metazoa; phylum Chordata; class Mammalia; order Dasyuromorphia; family Dasyuridae; genus Sminthopsis; species Sminthopsis crassicaudata. The sequence continues at coordinate 30,793,804 of NC_133618.1, read as the reverse complement.
TTATGTATTTATTTTGATGCCAAGAAAACCAATATTACTATTATTTTATTGGTATAATATATTTTAAAAAAAGAAAGGCAGCATGGCTACATGGACAGAGAGATCTTGGATCCAACTTCTATTTCTACCACATTATAATGATTTAACAACAATAAGCAAATCATTTGACCTTTCTCTGCTGTTCTATTCTGTTGCTCCCTATACTTCTAAAATAATCTAAATCAATAGAGAGCATTTCCTTTCAGGGATTTCTCTTCACCTGAGAAATCCCAAGTTGCATCTAAATCTCCATTTCCAGATAACAAAATGTATAATTATCGGATTTAAAATGAAAATAAAATACTACCACCACCATGATTACCACTACAACTATTTCAAAACTATTTAGATATAAATGTCTGTGAATTGGAAACAAGAGAGAAAACTTCATGGAGCAAGAAGACCTTAATCAGGAGAAAAAAAATGACTTAACTATATATTCATTAGGATTGGATGTCTTTCAGAAAGTCAATTGGCAAATTTCATGGCTGCAGGCTATTAATAAGAAGTTTTAATAAACCATTACTCATGTGATTTTCCATTTTTGTTTATGTTTCTTTTTGTTTTATTTTTCCTATTCTTCATTTACATTGTTCTATAAGAAATTCTATTATTCTATATTTTGTAAATTATTCTATACAAAATTCTAAACCTTGTGTTACTACTCTAATCCTATTAATTTTTCAAGTGAGGAAGTTAAAGTTCAGAAAAGTCATATGATTCTATTTTTTTTTTTTTTTTTTTTTTTTTTTTTTTTTAATTTTATTTTATAATTATAACATTTTTTGACAGTACATATGCATGGGTAATTTTTTACAACATTATCCCTTGTACTTACTTCTATTCAGATTTTTTCCCTTCCTCCCCCAACCCCCTCCCCCAGATGGCAAGCAGTCTTATATATGTTAAATATATTACAGTATAATTTAGATATAATATATGTGTGTAGAACCGAATTTTTTGTTGCACAGGAAGAATTGGATTCAGAAGGTAAAAATAACAGTTTACATTCATTTCCCAGTCCTTTTCTGGATGTAGCTGGTTCTGTCCATCATTAATCAATTGGAATTGGATTAGCTCTTCTCTATGTTGAAGAAATCCACTTCCATCAGCATACATCCTCGTACAGTATCATTGTTGAAGTGTATAATGATCTTCTGGTTCTGCTCGTTTCACTCAGCATCAGTTGATGTAAGTCTCTCCAAGCCTCTCTGTATTTCTCCTGTTGGTCATTTCCTATAGAACAGTAATATTCCATAACATTCATATACCATAGTTTACCCAACCATTCTCCAATTGATGGACATCCATTCATCTTCCAGCTTCTAGCCACTATGAAAAGGGCTGCCACAAACATTTTGGCACATACAGGACCCTTTCCCTTCTCTAGTAGTTCCTTGGGGTATAAGCCCAGTAGTAGTATGGCTGGGTCAAAGGGTATGCACATTTTGATAACTTTTTGGGCATAATTCCAGATTGCTCTCCAGAATGGTTGGATTCTTTCACAACTCCACCAACAATGCATCAGTGTCCCAGTTTTCCCACAACCCCTCCAACATTTATCGTTATTTGTTCCTGTCATCTTAGCCAATCTGACAGGTGTGTAATGATACCTCAGAGTTGTCTTAATTTGCATTTCTCTGATCAATAGTGATTTGGAACACTCTTTCATATGAGTGGAAATAGTTTTAATTTCATCATCTGAAAATTGTCTGTTCATATCCTTTGACCATTTATCAATTGGAGAATGGCTTGATTTCTTATAAATTAAAGTCAATTCTCTGTATATTTTGGAGATGAGGCCTTTATCAGAACCTTTAACTGTAAAAATTTTTTCCCAATTTGTTACTTCCCTTCTAATCTTGTTTGCATTAGTTTTGTTTGTGCAGAAACTTTTTAATTTGGTGTAATCAAAATGTTCTATTTTGTGATCAATAATGGTCTCTAGTTCTCCCTTGGACACAAACTCCTTCCTCCTCCACAAGTCTGAGAGGTAAACCATCCCATGTTCCTCCAATTTATTTATGATTTCGTTCTTTATGCCTAAATCTTGGACCCATTTTGATCTAATCTTAGTATGTGGTGTTAAATGTGGGTCCATGCCTAGTTTCTGCCATACTAATTTCCAGTTTTCCCAGCAGTTTTTGTCAAATAATGAATTCTTATCCCAAAATTTGGGATCTTTGGGTTTGTCAAAGATTAGATTGCTATTTTTATTCACTATCTTGTCCTGTGAACCTAACCTATGCCACTGATCAACTAGTCTATTTCTTAGCCAATACCAAATGGTTTTGGTGACTGTTGCTTTATAATATAGCTTTAAATCAGGTACACTTAGACCACCTTCCTCTGACTTTTTTTTCATTAGTTCCCTTGCAATTCTCGACGTTTTATTCTTCCATATGAATTTTGTTGTTATTTTTTCTAGGTCATTAAAATAGTTTCTTGGGAGTCTGATTGGTATAGCACTAAATAAATAGATTAGTTTGGGGAGTATTGTCATCTTTATTATATTCGCTCGGCCTATCCAAGAACATTGAATGTCTTTCCAATTATTTAAATCTGACTTTATTTTTGTGGCAAGTGTTTTGTAATTTTGCTCATATAATTCCTGACTCTCCTTTGGTAGATATATTCCCAAATATTTGATACTATCGACCGTTATTTTGAATGGAATTTCTCTTTGTATCTCTTGCTGTTGGATTGTGTTGGTAATGTATAAAAATCCTGAGGATTTATGTGGATTTATTTTGTATCCTGCGACTTTGCTAAAATTCTGAATTATTTCTAATAGCTTTTTAGCAGAGTCTTTGGGGTTCTCTAAGTATACCATCATGTCATCTGCGAAAAGTGACAATTTGATTTCTTCATTTCCTACTCTAATTCCTTGGATCTCTTTCTCGGCTCTTATTGCCAAGGCTAGAGTTTCTAGTACTATATTGAATAGTAATGGTGATAGTGGGCAACCTTGTTTCACTCCTGATCTTACAGGGAAAGGTTCTAGTTTATCACCATTACATATGATGTTTACTGAAGGTTTTAAATATATGCTCCTTATTATTTTAAGGAATAGTCCATTTATTCCTATACTCTCAAGCGTTTTTAGTAGGAATGGATGTTGGATTTTATCAAATGCCTTTTCTGCATCTATTGAGATGATCATATGGTTTTTATTAATTTGATTATTAATATGGTCAATTATACTAATAGTTTTCCTAATATTAAACCAGCCCTGCATTCCTGGTATAAATCCCACTTGGTCATAGTGTATTATCCTGGGGATGATTTTCTGAAGTCTATTTGCTAATATCTTATTTAAGATTTTAGCATCAATATTCATTAAGGAAATTGGTCTATAGTTTTCTTTCTCTGTTTTCGATCTACCTGGTTTAGGTATCAGTACCATGTCTGTGTCATAGAAGGAATTTGGTAGGACTCCTTCAATCCCTATTTTTTCAAATAGTTTACATAGCATTGGAGTTAGTTGTTCTTTAAATGTTTGGTAGAATTCACCTGTAAATCCATCTGGTCCTGGGGACTTTTTCTTAGGAAGTTGGTTAATAGCTTGGTCTATTTCTTTTTCTGAGATGGGACTATTTAGACTACTTACTTCTTCCTCTGTTAATCTGGGCAAGCTATATTTTTGAAGGTATTCTTCCATTTCGTTTAAGTTATCGAATTTATCGGCATAAAGTTGAGCAAAGTAGCTCCTAACTATTGTTCTAATTTCCTCTTCATTAGTGGTGAGTTCACCCTTTTCATTTTCAAGACTATCAATTTGCTTTTTCTCTTTCCTTTTTTTAATCAGGTTTACTAAGGGTTTGTCTATTTTGTTGGTTTTTTCATAAAACCAACTCTTAGTTTTATTAATTAATTCAATAGTTTTTTTACTTTCAATTTTATTAATCTCACCTTTTATTTTTTGAATTTCAAGTTTTGTGTTTGTCTGGGGGTTTTTAATTTGTTCCTTTTCTAGCAATTTTAGTTGTAAACCCAATTCGTTGGCCCTCTCTTTCTCTACTTTATGCAAGTAGGCCTGTAGAGATATAAAACTTCCCCTAATTACTGCTTTGGCTGTATCCCACACATTTTGGTATGATGTCTCATTATTGTCATTTTCTTGGGTGAAGTTATTAATTATGTCTATGATTTGCTGTTTTACCCAATCATTCTTTAGTATAAGATTATTTAGTTTCCAATTATTTTTTGGTCTATTTTCCCCTGGCTTTTTATTAAATGTTATTTTGATTGCATTATGGTCTGAAAAGGATGCATTTACTATTTCTGCCTTACTGCATTTGATTTTGAGGTTTTTATGCCCTAGTATATGATCAATTTTTGTATAGGTTCCATGAACTGCTGAGAAGAAAGTATATTCCTTTCTGTCTCCATTTAGCTTTCGCCAAAGATCTATCATATCAAACTTTTCTAGTATTCTATTTACCTCTTTGACTTCTTTCTTATTTATTTTGTGGTTTGATTTATCTAATTCTGAGAGTGCAAGGTTGAGATCTCCCGCTATTATAGTTTTGCTATCTATTTCCTCTTGCAGCTCTCTTAATTTCTCTTTTAAGAATTTAGATGCTGCACCACTTGGTGCATACATGTTTAATATTGATACTGCTTCACTATTGATGCTTCCCTTTAGCAGGATATAATGCCCTTCCTTATCTCTTTTAATTAGATCAATTTTTGTTTTTGCTTGATCTGAGATGAGGATGGCTACTCCTGCTTTTTTGGTTTTACCTGAAGCATAATAGATTCTGCTCCACCCTTTTACTTTTAGTTTGAATGTCTCATCCCGTTTCAGGTGTGTTTCCTGTAAACAACATATAGTAGGATTCTGACTTTTAATCCAGTCTGCTAACTGCTTCCTCTTTATGAGGCAGTTTGCCCCATTCACATTTATGGTTAGAAGGACTAATTCTATATTGCTTGCCATCCTATTAACCCCTGCTTATGCTTTTCCCCTTTCCTTCCCTTTTACCCTCCTATCCAGTATTCAACTGGTAAACACCACTTGCTTTTCACAGCCCTCCCTTTTTAGGATCCCTCCCCCACCTTAAAGATCCTCCCCTTATTTTATCCCTTTTCCTCGAAATTACTGTATTCCCTTCCCCTTAGCTTACTCCTTCCCTTTCACTTTTCAATGAAATGGAAGAAGTTTCACCATAAATCGAATATGTCTATTGATACACGCTATGTTCATCTCCCTCCTTTCTTTCTCTCAGATATAATAGGTTACCTTTGCCTCTTCATGAGATGTAGTACCACCACTTTATACTTTATGATATAATCTCCTTTCCATCTCTAGTTTCTAAGACAAATTGTACATATGTTCTTTACATATTTTTTTGACAGAAGTATAGTTCTCAAGATTTCTTTTTACCTTTTTTAGAAGTCTCTTGAGTTCTGTATTTGAAGATCAAACCTTTTATGTAGGTCTGGTTTTTTCATCAAAAATAGATGGAATTCATTTATTTCGTTAAATGTCCATCTTCTTCCCTGGAAAACGATGCTCATTCTTGCTGGGTAAGTTATTCTTGGCTGCATACCAAGTTCCTTAGCCTTTCGGAATATCATGTTCCAGGCCCTGCGTTCTTTTAATGTGGACGCTGCTAGATCCTGTGTTATCCTTATTGTGGATCCTCCATATCTGAATTGTTTTTTTCTAGCAGCTTCCAATATCTTTTCCTTTGTCTGATGGTTCTTGAACTTGGCCACTATATTTCTTGGCGTTTTGATTTTAGGGTCCCTTTCAGTAGGTGATCGATGAATTTTCTCAATGTCTATTTTACCCTCTGTTTCCAGAATGTCTGGGCAGTTCTCTTTGATAATTTCCTCGAAAATGGTGTCCAAGCTCTTTTTTTCCTCCCATTTTTCAGGGAGTCCGATTATTCTCAAATTGTCTCTCCTGGATCTGTTTTCCAGGTCTGTTGTCTTTCTGGTAAGGTACTTGACAGTCTTTTCAATTGTTTCATTTCTCTGGTTTTGCTTGACTCCCTCTTGGTTTCTCCTTGAGTCATTCATTTCTACTTGTTCCAGTCTAATTTTCAATGATGTATTTTCTTCACTCACTTTTTTTATATCTCTTTGTAATTGTCCAATTGAGTTTTTATCTTCTATGGAATTTTTTTCCATTTTATCCATTTTATTTTTTAGAGAGCTGATTTCTTTTTCCAGCTCTCTAATCCTGTTTTCCTTGGAGTTGTTTACCTTTTCCAGCTCACTAATCTTGTTTCTCAATGATTTGATTTCTTTATCTATTCTGTCTTTGAATGCATGGGATGACCTCTCCAGGCTCTCTTGCCAAACCTCCCTTTCCTTTTCCCATTTCTCTTCCAGCTCTCTTGTGAGAGCCTTTTTGATTTCCTCTATGAGGTTCTTTTGTATTGAGGAGCAGCTTATATCCCTCCCAGGGGATACATCTGGGGACATTCTGTTCCTAGTCTCTTCAGCATTTGAAGTTTGCTCCCTCTCCACACAGAAGCTGTCAATGGTTAGAGCCCTTTTGAATTTTTTGTTCATTTTGTCAGAGCAGGAATCAAAGAAAACAAACTGACAAGAGAAACAATTGGTCTGTTTTGCGGGGGATGGGGCTGGATGTTATTAATGGGCTTCCTCTACAGACTGGGGGTAGGGCAGCAGAGAGCCACTAACAGAACAGCAATGACTGTACTGAGTCTGCGCTCTGAGGCTCTGAGAACGCACCGAGTCAGTCCAGGTGGGGGTTGGGGTTGGCCGGCTCTGAGAGATGCTGGCTTTCTGGGGTTTTAATCTTCACCTCGGTGTTTACACCCTCTCCACCGCTCCTGGCTTGCTGCCAAGACGGAGCATCCACACTGGGGCAAAAGCCCTTTCACAGAAACGGCAGAGATCACACCCCTCCCCCTCTGGTCTGAGCTGTGTGAGCTGCCTGTCTTGCTCTGGCTGTCTGCCCTCAGTCTGCGCCCAGTCTGATTGACCCTCCCCCGAACAAACACAGACCTTTTCTGGCGACTTTCAAGGATGTCTTCTCTTGGTAATAATTTGTGGATTTCTTTCTGGGTCAAGCATTAAGTCAGAGGCTTGTCATGAAGTAAGTTCTGAGAGAAAACGAGGAGCTCAAGCAGCTGTCTGCCTCCACGCCGCCATCGGCAAGAAGCGAAAAGCACGGATCAGAAGGAGACAGCCGAAGACAGCATACTCTTCCCCTCAGACCTTCCAAGACTCAAGCGTCTCATATGATTCTAAACAAGGAAATTTTAGTCACAAAACCAGAGCTTTTAATCTATGCTACTCTGCATCATGATGAAGAAATTTAAATGAATTAATGGTATTGAAAATGACTGAATTTTGCTTGAAACATCAATTCTTTTTTTCCTCAAGTATCAGTTCAGGTTAGACTATTACATGATTTTCTCCAATTTTCCCCAGGAGCTAGTTTGCACAAATATATGTGAATTTTCTAATCCTACTTTTTCTTCCTCCATAGAACATTAGCTCCTTGAGAGTAGGGTCTTTTTTCATTTGTATCCTTAGACAATAAAAATAGTCATTTAGCAAATGATTTTTGATTGGAGGCAATTTGGGGATTAATCCTATCATTTAAAAAAATCAAGAATTCAATTTAATTTAATCAAAATTTAATAAGTATACAGCACTATGATAGGCACCAGGGAAAAAGCAGTCCTTGCCCTCAGAGATCTTACTTTTCTTTTTGAAGGGGAGTGAAGAGATAGATAGATAAATAGACATACATACAGACAGACGGAAATACTGGTGCATATATGTGTATGTGTGTGTATACAAGTGCATATATATATATGTATTTATAAACCATATGTAGTGATATATTTACTGGTATCCATCTTTATAAATAAAACCTTTAATATCCTCTTACATACATACTAAGTCTATGTATATATTACCACAATCTAATGATAGACAACAGATAAATGCAATTCACATATATGAGTTTATCAGTGTTTATTGGTATATCCAGATATCCATATCTATATATTGATAAATTTAGATGGATATAAATAAGACTTTAAGATATTTTTGGTAGATTGTGTCCAGCTATGGATGATCAGAACAATAGACACTCAGAATGTTCTACCACTGATGGGGCACAAAAAGTTCATGTAAACATTTATAGTAGACCCTCTAAATTTGTTATTAATATAACATTTTTGAGCTACTTTAATTTTGTTTTGCTTATAGTGCTCAGGAACTTTTCATGATGGGCTATCCTATACCAGTGATTCCCATATCATACAATCAGTTCCACATTTCTTTTTTTAAAAATATTTTCATTTTTCCAAGTTACGTGTAAAATAATCTTTTCATTTGTTTTTAAAACTTTGAGTTCCAGATTCTTTCCCTTCCTTCCCCATTGAGAAAACATATGTGAAGTTATGGGAAACAATTCTATAAAAGTCATGTTGAAAAAGAAAACTTAATCACCCCCCCACACTCATACACACATAAAGAAAAAACCTTCAAGAAAAAATAAAATGTTTATAAAAATATGTTTCAATTTGTATTCAGATACAATGAGTTCTTTTACTGTATATGAATAGCATTTTTATCATGTCTTTTAGAGTTGTCATGGATCATTGTATTGCTGAGAATAGCAAGCCATTCAGAGTTGATCATCCTACAATATTGCTATTACTTTGTATACAATACATTTCACTTTGCTTGAATTCACAGAGAGCTTTCCAAGTTTTCCTGAGAGAATCCTGTTCATTATTTCTTATTTAACAATAATAGTCCATCACAATCACATAGTACAATTTATTCAGCCATTCCCCAATTGATGGGGATCCCCCAATTATCAATTATTTACCTTCAGAATAGAATGGCTATAAATAGTTTTGTATTTGTAGGTTCTTTTCCTTTTTTACCAAAAAAAAAAATTTTTTTTTGGATTCATGACTAGTAGTGGTATTGTTAGGTGAACAAATACACGTGATTTTATGACCTCTTGAACATAATTCATAACTTTTGAGCATTTATCAGTTGGAGAATGCCCCCTTTTTATAAATTTGACTGTTTCCTATACATTTGAGAAATGAGGTCTTCTTCAGAGAAAGTTCTTTCAGAGTTAATTTCACAATTACTGTTGATAATGTATTTTTCTCCTATTTATTCTACTCTCTTTGCTTTTATCCTATTCATTCTCAGAAAAGTTTTACTATTGACAACCCCCTTCTCTAATATATCCTCCTTTCTTTTTGTATCCCCTTCTCCTCTTATTTTCCTGTAGGGTAAGATAGATTTCTATATCCACATTGAGTGTATATATTATATACTCTTTAAGCCAATCCTGATGAGGGTGTACTCACTCTCCCTCTTCACCTTTACAGTAAAATCTTGTGTTTTTTTTTTTTTTTCCTCTTTTGGGACCATTTTACTTCTCTTTTCCCCTTACTCCTATTAATTTCCTGTCTCATCTCTTAATTTTATTTTTGAGATATTTATTAGCCCTTCATAAAAGACTCACATCTATGCCATCTGTCTATATATACTTCTTCTAACTGACATAATGAGAAAGTTCTTATGAGTTATAAATGTCATATTTAAATGGAAGAATGCAAATATATAAACCATAAGTCCCTTATTGTTTCCCTTTCTTAATTATCTCCTTATGTTTCTCCTGAATCTGGTATTTGAAAATCAAGTTTTCTCAGCTCTGATCTTTGTATAAATGCATACTTTAAAGTTCTCTGATTTTATTGAATATTCACTTTCTCTACCCTACCTTTGAAGGATTATACTCAGCTTTGCCAGGTGATGATTCTAGGTAGCAAACTTAGTTCCATTCCTTTCCAGAATATCATATTTCAACCCTTCCAATTCTTTAATATAAAAGCTGCTAAAGCTCATGTTATCCTGACTATGGTGACACTATAGTTGAATTATTTCCTTATGGAATCTTGCATTATTTTTTCCCTTAACATGGGAGTTCTGGATTGTGGCTCTAATGTTCCTGGAAGGTTTTGTCATGGGATTTCTTTCAAGAAGTGATTTCTGGATTCTTTCCATTTCTATTTTGCCTTCTGGTTATGGAATATTAGGCTAGTTTTCCTTGATAATTTCTTCAAAGATGATATTAAGGTTCATTTTTTTTTGTTTGTTTGTTTATGGCTTTCAGTTACACCAATAAATTTTTAACTGCCACAAAATATCATTTAAAGCATAGTGATAGACTTAGAGTTAAGGTTCATTTTTTTGTTTGTTGATGGCTTTCAGTTAGACCAATAATTAATTAACCCTAAGTCTTTCACTATGCTTTAAATGAGTTTCTTGTAAACAACAAATTGTAGGATTCTGGCTATTAATCAAGTCTGCTATTCCCTTCCATTTTGTGGCAGAGTTCATCCTATTCATATTCCTAAATCAAATTACTAATTTGGTATTTCCTGCCATCCTGTTTACCTCCAGTTATACGTTTTTCTTTCCTTCTTCTCCAGTATTTTATTACTGACCACCCCCTCCCTCAAACACCCCATCCCTTCTGCAGCCCCTCCACTTTTCTTTTACCTTCTACTTCTATTCTCCTTTCTATTAGCCTCCTCTTCATTTCCTCTTCCCCTCTTACTTTCCTATAGCATGAAACAAGTTTTTTTGTGAAACTAAATGTATTTGATATTCTCTCTTTGAGCCAAATATGATGAGAGTAAGATTCACACAATAGTCCTCCCTTTCCCCTCTTTCGCTCAATTACAAAAGATCTTGTTTTGCTTCTTCATGAAATGTAATTTATTCCATTTTAACTCAATTTTCCTCTTTTTACAATAGAATCACCTTTCCTCCCTTAGTTTATTTTTAATTCATCACAAAATCAAATTATACCTGCACCCTCTAAATATATCCATAACACAGATACAGATCTCAAGAATTAAACATATTATCTTTCCATATAGGGATTTAAGCTTTTTAACTTTTAAAAGAAAATTATTTTTTCTTTCCTTTTTACCTTTTTATGTTTCTCTTGAGTTCTGTATTTGAAGATCAAATTTTCTATTCAGCTTTTTAGATGAAATTCATCTGTTTCATTGAACATCCATCTTTTCCCCTGAAAGATGATGCACAGTTTTGCTGGATAATTGATTCTTAGCTGGATTCCATGTTACTCTGCTTTTGGAAATTATCCATTCCCTTCCACCCTTTAAGGTGAAGCTTTTATGTTCTGGGTTATCCTGATTGGGGCTTCTTGATATTTGGATTTTTTCTTCTGGTTGCTTGCAGTATTTTCTCCTTGATTTGATAATTCTGAAATTTAGCTATGATGTTCCTTGGAGTTTTAATTTTGGGTCTCTTTTAGGAGGTGACTGGTGAATTCTTTTAATGGCTATTTTACTCTCTGATTATAGGATATCAGGACAGTTTTCCTTGATAATTTCCTAAAAGATTATGTCTAGGCTTTTTTTTTTTTTTTTTTTTTTGTTATCATGATTTTCAGGAAGTCCGATAATGCTTAGATTGTCTCTCTTAGATATATTTTCCATGACAGTTGTTTTTCCATTGAGATATTTTACATTTTCTACTTTTTTCATGTTTTTGGTTTTGTTTAACTATTTTTGAAGTCTTATTAAGTCATTAAAATCCATTTGTTCAATTCTAATTTTTAGTGAATTATTTTTTTTCAGTTAGCTTTTTTATCTCTTTTTGCATTTGACCAATTGTACTTTTGTATGAAGTGTTTTGTTCATTGCATTTTTTCCATTTCACAGATTTTGTTTTTCAGTGAATTGTTTTCTTTTTCATATCTATTTTGTAAGGAGTTGTATGCTTTTTCTATTTCATTAAGTCCATTTTTAAGGTTTTTCTTAACATAATTTCTCATTTTCCTTTTCTATACCTCTTGCAAAGATCTCATTTCCTTTCCTCATTTTTCTTTTAACTCTTTTTTTAAGATCCCTTTTGAATTTTTCCAAGAGAGCCTTGTGAAATAGGGACCAACTCATATTCCCTTTGGGGCTTCATCTGGAATTGATTTGCTTTTAGGATCCTCAAAGTTTGAGGTCTATTCTTCTATTTCTCCATAAATGCTGTCTAGGATCAGAGTTCTTTTTTTTGCTCATTTGTTTTTTAAAGTTTGAGATTTGCTCTTAGGGTAGACCTAAAAGGGGAAACAGCTGTTGTATTTTGCCCTGGGATCAATGATGCTACTGACTGTTTTCCAGTGCTGGGTAGCTATGAACAGATCCATGTTCTTCCAGGGCTAATTGGCTCACTATTTGCCTTTTGTATTTGCCTTTGAGTGTCTCTTAGCAAATCTGCTGAACCACCAACTAGCAACTAGGACATGGTAGCCTAAGATCCTTTCAGTAGATTCCCCAGTGTGTGGATTGCTGCAAAGCCTTGGCTCCCCACCCCAGCTCTGCCCCAGGGATCCCTGCATTGTGATCTGGGGGGAAACATCTCCCCTTTTTCAGATTGAAACAAAATTTTCTGAACTTCTTCTGGAAATTGGTTGTACTCCAAATATTTGTGGGTTGTGTCACTCCAAAACCAGTTCAGAGGTTTAATCTCTGGTTGATTTGAGGGACCATTCAGAGAAGCTCAGCTATAGATGGGTCTACTCTCTACCATCTTGGCTTCATCTCCCCTCGTGCAAGATAGATTTCTATGCTCCTATGAGTATGTATATCGTTTTCTATTTGAGCTAATTATGATAAAAAGTAAGTTTTACTCACTTTACCTTCTCTGTCCCCTTTCCCCTTCTACTGTAAAAGCTTTTTCTTGCACATTTTTAATTGTAGATAATTAGTGCCATTCCATTTCCCCCTCTCCCTTTCTCCTAATACATTCTTCTTACCTCTTAATTTCATTCTCCCATGTAGGAATGTAAAAAGATGCAATTTATTAAGTCCCTTGTGATATCACTTTCCTCATTACCTTCTTATGCATCTCTAGAGTCCTGTATTTGAAAAGCAAATTTTCTATTCAGCTGTGCTCATTTCATCACAAACACTTGAAAATTCCCCTGGCTCATTGAATGACCGCTTTTTCCTCTGAGAGATTATACTCAGTTTTAGTGATTGATTCTTGGTTGCAATCCTAGCTCTGTTGCTTTCTGGAATACCATGTTCTAAACTCTCTGGTCCTTTAGAGGAGAAGCTGCTAAATCTTGTGTTGTTCTGAGCTCTACTTACTTAAATAGTTTCTTTCTGAAAGATCACAATATTTTCTCCTTGACCTGGGAATTCTACAATTTGGGTATGATATTCCTGGAAGTTTTATTTTGGGATCTCTTTCAAGAAGTGATTGGTGGATTCTTTCAATTTATATTTTACCCTCTGGTTCTAAAATATTAGGACAGCTTTCCTTGATAATTTCTTGAAAGATTATGTCTAGTGTCTTCTTTTGGTCATGACTTTCAGGTAGACCAATAATTTAAAAATTATCTCTCCTGGATCTATTTTCTAAGTCAGATGTTTTGCCTATAAGATATTTCACATTATTTTTTTCTATTTTTTTCATTTTTTGGTTTTGTTTTATTGTATCTTAATATCTCATAAAGTCATTAGTTTTCATTTGCTCGATCTATTTTTTAAGGAATTATTTTCCTCAGTGAACTTTTGTACCTCCTTTCCCAAATAGCCAATTGTGCTTTTTAAGGCATTCTTCTCCTCATTATTTGTTTTTAATTTTCTTTTGCACCTGTCTCAATTATTTCCCCATTTTTTCCTCAATCTATCTTGCTTGATTTTAAAAGTGCATTTTGAAATCTTCCATGACTTGAGGTCAATTCTTATTTTTCTTGGAGGCTTTGATTCTGTTATTTTCTGAATGTGTGTTTTGATCCTCCTTGTCACCATAATAAATTTAAATGGTTAGAAACTGTTCTGCTCATTTTTCTCATTTATTATTCTGCCTTTGACTTTTTTTTAAGTAGGGCTCTGTTTCCAGGATGAAGGAATATCCAAAGTTTCAGGGGTTTTGTGCAGCTGTTTTCAGAAATTCTTCTAAGAATCTGACCAGAAGCACTTTTTTTCTGTCTTCAAGCTATTCGCTATTAATTTCCACACTACTGAAGTTGTAAGATCTAGTGAGCTAGCTGAGGCTGAGGCTCTGCTGACCTGGGCTACAATGGGATTGCACACCACACTCTCATCCCATTGCCACAGATCCTCTCTATTGATCTTCTGAGTCTTCCCTGGTGACCCTGAGCAAAGAGATCCAGAAGCCTCCAGTATTATTGTTGATTCAGGGGTGTGCTGGGGCCAGGCTGGGGCTTGCTTGCTCCAAAACTACTGGGGCATACCTATCTTGAGACTCTCACCCTCTTTTCATAGAATTTTTTGCCGAGCTTCTTAGTTGTCTTTGGCTGCAAAATGTTCTCCTCCATCTTTTTGGGTGTTTTGATGCTTTACAATTAGTTTTGAGTCATTATTTAAATGAATTTGGGCCTGTTTGGGGGAGGCAGGCAAATCCCTGCCTTTACTGCACTATCCTGTTTCTGCCTCTTCTTATGTTTTCTTCGTGTTAATTGTTAAACCAAAATTATTTCAAGCAGCAGAGAATCAATCCATACTTTGTTTCTTCTCAACTTCAGAGGCTGCATTGAGCACACAATCATCTGTAAACAAAAAGTATTGATGTGTACATCAATACTCCCTCCCCTTTTGTCTTGGTTTAAAGTCTTTTAAAGTTGAATTTACCATCGGTATAATAACTGACCTTGATGCTCTGTTAAATCTCATTGAAGGCATTTAACAACCTGGCTGAAAATGTCATGCTGAAAAGCATAAGAGCAAACATAGTGCCTTCTTTCACTCCATTGACGAATGGGAAATCATGAGACTATCATTCATTTTCCAGAACCCAAGCAAGTATGCTATCGTACTGATAAACTTCTTTGGGCAATTAAATTTTGCCATAATTTTCCATAAGTTGTCATGATTGATAGGATCAAAGACCTTGGTCACATCTACAAGCATTGTGTATATTTTTGATCTGCTCCTAGTATTTCTTCTGGAGTAGTTATATAGGAAACATCATATTGACTGTTCCGTGGCCCTTTCTGTAACCACACTTACTTCCATGTAGATGATCATTTTTCAGGTGAAGGATCAGTCTGTTAAGGAAGACTCTTCCAAGAATCTTTCCCAGAATGACTAAGAGAGATACCCCTGTTATTATCCCAGAACAATCTATTTACTTTGACTTTATAGAGATGGACAGTGGAGCCATCCTTCAACTTCTGGGGGATAATCTCTTGTCATTTCACTCAGAAAATCTTAGCTTTTATATTAACAATAGATGCTCCCATATCTTTTAAATTTAAGTTATAATAGAATCAGTATTGGATATATTGCCACTCAAAAGGACCCAATTGCATTCAAAACCTCTACTTCCTTTGGAACTACAGGTAGTTAAGGACTGACTTCAACCTGAGGTAAATGGTCAGTGGCTTAAGCATTGATTGATGATGGGCTCTTGAGAATACTATGGACATATTCAGCTTGTCTCTCTATGATCGTTCCTTATCACTAATCAATGTGGCTATGTCTGTACTGAGAAGCTGAGATTCACCATAGGTCTTTGGCTCATAAATATCTTCCAGGGAATCATATACTTAGTATTATTACTATAAGCATAAAACTGAATTTCATCTGCCTTCTTACTGAGCCTAGAATCTTGTATCTCTCTAAGGTTCAATTATACTTTTGATGGAATCAAATGCTGCCTTCCTAGAGATGGAATATATGCAAAATAAATTCATAACTATTTTTGTCACTGACTTTTCTAGATTTCTCATGAAGATTATGGACTCCTTTTCAGAATAATATTTTGAAATGTATAAAATACATAGTATCACAAAAGAAATCAACTATATTGAAGCATGGCTATCAAATTATTATTTTTAAAATAACATAAGGTCACAGAACCTAGGTTAGGAAGTTCAGATATAAGATAACTTGTGGAAGAGATACAATATTTATACACAAAAGTAAATACAATGCAATTAGAAGTACTGATCAGAAGTAGATCTGTAGTTTTCTGGATTTAGGGAAATAACAAATGAAAAAGGTTCATTTACCAAAGCCAGTTCATAAATTCTTTAATTTCATAGTCTCAAAGAGTTATTTATATCAATGAGAACTTAAATGAATTATGTGAGATAATAATGCCAGAATATGTCAGAGGTTTAACTCAAACTCAGATTTTCTTGATATGAAAGGTGCTTCTCTATCCACTAAGCCACAGTACCACTCTATAGAGTAAGAAAACATCATTTCAAAATGGAAAGTACATTAAAAAGTGGTAGTGTCCAGTGGGAGATGGCATCTGTATTGTACCTTGAAGGAAGCTAGGAATTTTCCAAAGTACAGAGGAGTCAACCATATCATATATGCTCTTTTCTCACCAAACCATTAAAAGGCCCCCAAACATCAATCACTGTCTAGACTGAACATAGTTTTAGTAAGGTCTTCTATGTCACATTCACTTAAAATGAATAGGACCCAAGATGTCCATTTCACATGAATGCAAATCCCAAGAATGGTTTAATATCGCATCACTGAAATTCTATGGTGTATCCATTTCTCAAATGACTTGTAGCAGCATTTTATAGCCCACAACAGCCCTATTCAACAATTTTAAAAGTCTTCTTAGGAATGCAGATCACAGTAGAAAAGCAAATAAAATACTGGTCTATTATAATCCTCTGACTCATAATAACCATAAAAGATGAATAAAATCTGAATAAAGACCCAAGATTAAAATGTGCTTTAATTTTTTTCAGTAAAATGGGTGAAAGGGAGACAGTTATGGAAATGTGTATTATGAGACATCCTTCTTGCCATTCTTATATATCTTATAGTTTGACCCAAAGTCCGTGAGTTCATAAATCATATTAATGTAGACAGAAGTGATTTTTATGTCAGTCTTCCAATAGGTGTCTGGAAGCAGTGAGATCATGATGACCAGCATGCAAATCAAATTTCCATCTCCAAAAGTAGACATATATATATTATTTCCCTTTGAGATGAAAGAAAAATAGTTACTCAGTGAAAAAAAAAAAATGTAGGCCATCGGATTCGACAGTAAACCCTACTTCTTCCTTTTACAAGTTATGTTAACTTAGCCAACCATTTAAATTATCTGGATCTTAGTTTCCTCATTTATTTAAAAAAAAAAAAAAAAAGAAGGAAAAGAAAAAAAGTTTAAGAAAAGTAATCCCCAAAGGTTCTTATAATTGATAACCCAATACGAGACTTAGTTTCTCACTTTCTTAGGTACATAAAATTTTGAGCTTGCTAAACATTATTGTGTATAGCCAGAAGGGCATCAGAGTTCAGTTCAGAAAATTCTAAATTCAAATCTCACAAATTTACTAGTGTAATCAATCTTTTAATCCGTGGTAGCTTTAGTGTCTTCATCTGTACAATGAAGCTTAGATGGTATCCAAATTTCCTTCTAATTATTTTTAAAAAGTTTTGTACCTTTTATTTTATTATTTTTAATACACTTTTTTTTTATTAATCATGTTGGGAGAGAAAAATAAGAACAAAAGGGTAAAACCATAGGAGAGAGAAAAAAAAAAGAAATTAGCACTGTTGATTTACATTCCCTCTCCAAAGTTCTTTTTCTGCTTGCAAATGACATTTAAACTATGCTAAAACATAGTTTAGTGGCATTGCCTTGTATTAATGAACCACTGAGAAGAATCAGATCTTTCATGGTCAATCACTAAACATTCTTCTTGTTACTGTTTACTATGTATTCCTGGTTCTGCTTCCCTTCTAATTCTTAATCTATGATTGTATGACCATTTCACTTAAAACAACTCTTCCTCTTGCAGATGAAGTAATTAAAACAAAATAATTTCCTCAAGTCCACACTAGTCAAGGTCATGAAAGCCTTTTTTCTCCATGGAGTGTGTTTGAGACAGTTCTCACTTTTTTTTTTAATTCCTTCATTGCCTCCTTAACTAGTAGCAGTGCTTAAAAATATTAAAGCATATTTTATAATATAAACATTTATTTATAATTTAAACATATATATAAGAAGATTTTGAAAAAATCTCATTTTGGAAATATAAGCTTTTTTGCATTCTTTTCTGCCTTTTCCCATCTTGCAGATATATTACAATACCACTTACTTAGATATTCACTTCTAGCTACCACTGGCACACTGGATAGTGCCTTGGACTTGGGTAAAGAAAGACTATTTTATCCTACCTATGACAAAGATCAGCTGTGGAATCTTAAGCAATTCATTTAATATTTCTCATTTTAAACTTTTTTATCTGTAAAAGTAATATTTAACTCATCTTACAGAATTTCTATGACAATCAAATAAGATAATATATCTAATGTATTTGGAAATTTTTGTTTTTTGTTTTTTTCATTTATTTTATTATAGTTTTTTATTTACAAAAACATATTGCATAGGTAATTTTTCAACATTGACCTTTGCAACATCTTCTGTTCTAGATTTTCCCCTCCTTTACTCTATCCCCTCCCCTAGATGGCAGGTAATCCAATGCATGTTAAATATATTAAAATATATTCTCTCCACCCCCTCCCCTAGATGGCAGACATTTCCATACATATTAAATATCTTATAGTATATCCTAGGCACAATATATATGTGCAGAACCGAATTTTTTTTGTTGTTGTTGTTGCAAAGGAAGAATTGTATTCGGAAGGTAAAAATAATCTGGGAAGAAAAACAAACAAACAAAAAATGCTCACAGTTTACACTCATTTCCCAGTGTTCCTTTTCTGGGTGTACCTGATTCTGTCCATCATTGATCAATTGGAATTGGATTAGCTCTTCTCTATGTTGAAGATATCCACTTCCATCAGAATACATCCTCCTACAGTATCATTGTTGAAGTGTATAATGATCTCCTAGATCTGCTTGTTTCCCTCAGCATCAGTTGATGTAAGTCTCTCCAAGCCTCTCTGTATTCCTCCTATTGGTCGTTTCTTACAGAAGAATAATATTCCATAACATTCATATACCATAATTTACCCAACCATTCTCCAACTGATGGACATCCATTCATTTTCCAGTTTCTAGCTACTACAAAAAGGGCTGCCACAAACATTTTGGCACATACAGGACCCTTTCCCTTCTTTAGTATTTCCTTGGGATATAAGCCCAGTAGTAGCACTGCTGGGTCAAAGGGTATGCACATTTTGATATCTTTTTGGGTATAATTCCAGATTGCTCTCCAGAATGATTGGATTCTTTCACAGCTCCACCAACAATGCATCAGTGTCCCAGTTTTCCCACAGCCCTTCCAACATTCATCGTTATTTGTTCCTGTCATCTTAGCCAATCTGACAGGTGTGTAATGATATCTCAGAGTTATCTTAATTTGCATTTCTCTGATCAATAGTGATTTGGAACACTCTTTGATATGAGTGGAAATAGTTTTAATTTCATCATCTGAAAATTGTCTGTTCATATCCTTTGACCATTTAGCAATTGGAGGATGGTTTGATTTCATATAAATTAGAGTCAATTCTTTGTATATTTTGGAGATGAGGCCTTTATCAGAACCTTTACCTGTAAAAATGTTTTCCCAATTTGTTACTTACCTTCTAATCTTGTTTTCATTAGTTTTGTTTGTGCAGAAACCTTTTGATTTGGTGAAATCAAAATTTTTTATTTTGTGATCAATAATGGTCTCTAGTTCTCCTTTGGACACAAATTTCTTCCTTCTACACAAGTCTGAGGAACACTATCCTATGTTGTTCTAATTTATTTATGATTTCATTCTTTATGCCTAAATCTTGGACCCATTTTGATCTTATCTTATTATGTGGTGTTAAATGTGGGTCCATGCCTAGTTTCTGCCATAAATAACTTCTTAAAAATAGAATTTGTCAAATCAAGAAGGAGGCACAAAATCACTCTGAAGAAAATAATGCCTTAAAAATTAGGATTTTGGTTCAGCTAGATGGTATAGTGGTTAGAGTACTGGCTCTGATAACAGGAGGACCTGGGTTCTAATCTGACCTCAGATACTTAATAATTCCTAGCTGTGTGACCCTGGGTAAGTCTCTTAACTACAATTCCCTCAAATAAAAAAAAATAATGGAATCTGGAAACCAGACACTAAAAAAACAAATGAGGCACCAAGAAAGCAATAAAGCAAAAGAATAAAAACATAGAAGAAAATTTGAAATACTTTGTTGAAAAGCACTGCCCTAGAAAATATATAAAAGAGAGATTTTTAACAATTTAAGAAATATTGGATGGTCGGAAACCAATCATCAAAAAAAGCTCTGATTATAATCTTCCAAGAAATTAATAGAAATAAAAATAATCCATTCTAAAAAAATAATGCAAATAAAAATTTCTGGAAATATTATATACAAATTCTAGAGCTCTAGGTCAAGGAGAACATATTGTAAGCATCCAGGAAAAAAATCCAAATATTATGAAACTACAGACAGGATAATCCAATATGTAAAATCTTCTTTATGAAAGAATGGCTTAGAATATGATATTCTGGAGGGAAAAGAATAACCTCCCCAGCCAAACTGAATACAATCATTTAGGGCAAAAATAACATTTAATGAAATAAAGGAATTTAAACATTCCTAATGAGAAGAGAAATTTTAACTTTTAAATATGACTTAAAAGAAACATAAAAAGTTGAACCTGAAAGAGAATTCATAAAGGACTTGATATGATTAAACTGTTTATATTCATATATGAGGTGATACTTGTAACTTCTAAGAACTTTCTTATTTAGATATTAGAAGGAATATACATGAATAGAAGGCAAAGGCCTGAGTTAAGCATGAGGTAATATTTTTAAAAAATCAAAATTTAAAAAGTGACAAAAAGAAGGTTGCATTAGGAAAAGGGATTAGGAAGAGGTTAAATTGGGCAAATTATCTCATAAAAAAAGAATGAAAGAGCTTTTCAAATGGAAGAAGAAATGTGGGTGATCAGGGTGGTCATGGAAAGCAATGCTAAAACTTTACTTTAATCAGAACTGACTCCAAGAGGGAATTATATCCATACTAAGTTGTGTATAGAAGTATCTGAACCTGCTCACTAGAGGATTTTGGTACCAGCCTGAATCCTGATCATGGAACAGAACTCACAAAGAGGGTCAGGGAGGAGTCTGTTTATTCAAAATTTTCTCAACCTTATATACCCTAATACATTTACATAATCATAGCACACTGCCCATGCATTAACTATAGGGTACTGTGCATGTATGACCACATAAACAACTTGCTATTGTGTACAGAGCCACTTTAGTATAACTCTGTTTTAATTACAATGCAGGTAATCATGTCCCCTGAGTTCTCAAGAAGGCTGAGACACCCTTAGGGGATGATGACTATCCAAACCAGAAAGGTCATTAGGGTTCCTTTTACTAAACTAAAAGGTCTTATACCTCACCCAGGGTTCCTTACTATCTGTGATCCTCTACATAGAAGGAGGGATTTATGGCCAAAGAAGATCTGGAGAATATCATTAAAGACAAAATGGCCAACTTTGATTATATTAAATTACTAAGGTTTTACACAAACAAAACAGAAATGAGAATAAAAAAGAAGTACAAAGCTGAGAAAAAAAATACACCAACGTTTCAAATAAAGTTCTCATTCCTAAAGTATATAAAGAATTATGTCAAATTTATAAGAACACATTTCATTACCCAATTGATAAATGGTCAAAGGATATGAACAATTTTCAGATAATGTAAGAAAAGCCATCTATGGTCATGTGAAAAATATGCTCTAAACCAGTACTGATTAGAGAAATGAATATTACAACTTTGAGGTATCTTCTCACACTTCTCAGATTGTCAGTCAATCTGATAATGATAAATGTTGGAGAAGATAATGATAAATGTTGGAGAAGATGTAGGAAAACTGGGACTCTAATGCATTGTTGGTGGAGTTGTGAAATGACTCAACAATTCTAGGAGAGAAATTTGAAACTACCTCCAAAGACCTATAAACCTGGACATACCCTTTGACCCTCCAGTGCCACTGCTGGATCTGTATTTCAAGGAATCATAAAGGAGGAAAAAGGACCCATTTGTAAATAAATGTTTATAAGCAGTTCTTTTTGTGGTAGCAAATAATTGGAAAATGAATAGATGTCCATCAATAGGGAAATGGCTGAATAAATTATAGTATGTGAAATTATTGGAATATTATTGTTATATAAAAGATGATGAACAAGCTGATTTTTGGAAAACCTGGGAAGATTACATGAATTGATGCTGAATGAAACAAGCAGAACCAAGAATATACTGTACACAATAACAAAAAGAAAGTGTAATGATCAAATATGAAAGATTTGGTTCTTCTCGGTGGTTCATTGATCCCAAGGCAATCCCAATAAACTTTGGATAGAAAACATCATCTGCATCAAGAAAAAGAACTGTGGAGATTGAATGTAAATCCATATGTGCTATGTTTACTTCTTTTTTCTGATTTTTCTTTCTCTCATGATTTTTTCCCTTTTCTTCTGATTTTTCTGTCCCAACATGATTCATAAAGAAATGTGTATTTAAATTTTAAATTAAAATTTGAAAAAAAAAAGAAACCAGATAAATCTGAATATAGATGGAATTGATTTACACCTACAGTGTGAGATTTCTGAGGTTCTAGGTCAAACTCTTCCTTCAATTACCATCTAATTGTAGCTGCAAGTACAGTTATGTGGTGCAGTGGAGAAAACACCTGGCCTGGAGTCCTAGGGAAAACCTAAGTTCAAATTTAGCTTTAAGTACTTAGTGACTGTGAAACCCTGAGCAATTCGCTTACCTCTGTTTGACTTGGTTTCCCCATCTGTTAAAAAGCTGGAGAAGAAAATGATAAACTATTCTAGCATTTTTGAAAAGAAAATCCCTAATGGGATTGTGAAGTCTGACATGCCTGAAGCCCTCTAATTTAACCGTATTTAGAACCATATCACCCTGAACATGCTGGTCTCATTTGATCTTGGGAGTTAAGCTGGGTTTACTTATTTGGATGTGACATTATATTGGAATATCATATGCAATAAACTTTTATTTTATATGAGAAGGTCTTCTCTGTGACATAGTTAGCGTGTTCAGCTTTAACCAAATTTTTTGAACCTAATGTTTTGTTTTGGCAGCTAGATGATGCATTAAATAAAGGACCAGGTCTGGAGTCAGGAAGACTCATCTTCCTAAATTCAAGTCAAGCCTCAAACAGTTATTAGCTATATTATCTTGGACAAATCACTTAACCTTGTTTGTATTAGCTTCCTCAAAAGTAAAATAAGCTGTAGAAGGAAATGGGAAGCCATTCTAGTATAGTATTTTTCACAAGAAAAGTCCAAATGGAGTCATGAAGAGTAAGGCATAACTGAAAACACCCCTTCCTCCCCTTCTGGTCTACATCCTTTTCATATCTATAAGTTATTGTCCAAACTTTTATAGCTGATTGACTGACAATTTTTCCTCTATTATTAACAATAATCCTGAAAAGGTAAATTCCCTTGGAGACTCACTAGATTCATTATATTCACAGTAATGTACAAAAGACTGATTTTAGAATCTCTTATGACATGTTTTAATAGGGAGAAAGATGAGATTGTGAAGTAATTGAGTACTTGAAAGTTGTACTTTCCCAAAGCAAAACTTTATTTTCTTGGCCTGAGAATTAGTTGTGATCCCAGTCAAATGATTTAGGATGACTTATATGAATGTTTCTCAGTAGCACTCTCCTACAAACTCCACACTTTTTTTGCTTCCCTGTTGACAGCTTCATGATTCCTAAAAATAATAATAATAATAATAAAAATAAAATAAAAATAAAAAACCCTTTAATTCTTTTCGAACACATTTACACTTCTGTTCCATTCCTCCTGCAGCTAATTCCAATGACACCCCCATAGAGGGTACCATATTCCATGGTGAAAAAAAAATGTTTAATGTAGAAAAAATAATTGTTATGAATACCAGTGAAGATTCACTGATCTTTAAGATCAAGTTCATGGAATTCTGCAAGTCAATGACTGATACAAATATGGGTATCAGACTTTTAAAAGATGAAAGCTTATGGAAAATATCTCCTTTTTCCTTTCTTTTTCATTTTCCTTTTCCTCTATACTTTCATTTCCCTTCCTTCCCTATTCTGTACTTCTTTTCTTTTCTCTTTCTTTTTCTTGTTTTTCATGACGTACTTTGAATATTCTTTATACTAGCCAAACTATATCATGAGCTCTTAGCCTTTCATGATAAATCATTCTCCTCTAGGGATTTGAAAGAACCTTCCTTTGGCTCGGATGTACTATTGTATGTCTCTCATATTGTTAAGCATTTCTGAATGCTCATTTGAAGTTCTTCTGAAGCTGTTTTACTTGTCCTGGCATTCACAGCCATCCACTGACTTGGACAGTAGCCATTCTTAGATCATATAACCTAATTTTAAGGTTATATGGTGGTCAAGGGATTTAAATTATTCTCTCTGATTCCAAAAAATTCTTTGATTTCTTTGCCTATCATTATGTTCTTTCTCTTGTCTGGGGACCCTTTTGTTCTCTTCAAATCATGCCCTTTCTTTAAAGTTTAACTCAAATATCCCCAAATAGCAAACAAATTCTTGCTCAGGACACTTCTAGTATACTTATCATGCAATGTTATACACTGAAATATTCTGGATTCTTGAGTTACTCATCTATTCAATTGTAAGATCCAAAAAGACTAGAGCTTTCCATCATACAAATTAGTTATTTTCACTAGTTTCTAATAACAGAATCATCACACAGTATACCACATCAAGTGAATGAATAAATAAGTGAACAGCTTTCTAGGATATCTCTTCTATAGACTAATCCTTCCTTATTCTATCACAAGCATCACCCCAAAATCTTTCCTTGGTTTTCATATATTTAGAATTCTAGCATAACTAGAGGAAATCTTTACATGGAAAAAACTGTGAGAAAGGAGTCTGATTATGGAAATGCTTGATGACATGTAATGGTATTTTCTCGGTTCTCTAATTTAGAGAATGCTCACTCATTTTGATGCTGATTCCAATTGGCCAACTAGCTACACAAAGTGAGTTTCCTTCTTCTATGGTCTTGTTTAAGAAGAGGGTATTTTGGTAAACTTCTAGATAGGGGTTTTCAGACTAAGGCCTGTGGGCCAGATGCACCTGTTTAAGCGGCCCACTGGGTTATAGCAAATGGGCTGAAGGGTGGAGACAGAGTGTGAGTTTTTGTTTTTACTATAGTTCAGCCATCCCGCAGTCTGAGGGACAGTGAACTGGCCCCCTATTTAAAAAGTTTGAGGCCCACTGTGTCTAGATAGATAGAAACTTGTGTACTCTTTATCCAAGGCCTAGACATATCCTGTCAATATAAGTCTCTGTTCTGTACCTTTACATTTATTGTCTCCTATTTGAAGTGAAGTTTAAAAATGTCTATAGTCTCATGTTTTTGAAAAAATGATAGCAAACCATCAGAATTTAGAAAACATGAGTTCATATTGAAATTCTTCCAGAAACCAGAGAGTGGAGAGTAAAGTTTTGAGTGATTTGCCAAGTTCAAAAATAGCAGAGATGTAGAGTTATTCATCTATTGGCCATGCCACATTTACAAATGAAAATAATGGGTGAAATCCTCTGTAGAAAACATTGTGTCTGAAACCATTAACATGAGGGTCCAAATGCTATAGGGAAGAGAGTTTTCACAGATATTGGGGTAAGAAAGGATGTGTGTAATCTGTTCCTTTCTATATCTTCAAAGAAAAATGTACATTTGTAAAAGCTAATGGAGTTAATAGTTTAAGTTAAACCAGATCACAAATCACTGGCAATTGACATTGTGAAGAAGAGATTAGAAAGAGGACTTGAGCTTATATAGCTAATCTTGATCTTAGAAAAAAATAAACATTTTTGACATAATTTGTAAGATCCTTAAGGAAAAGAGAGAGACCGACAAACAGATATAGAGACAGAGAAAGAAAAATATATCCAGCCTCACTCTGTGCATATTTTCACTTACCTTGGTAGTATATTCTCCAGGGATGTCAAATTGATGATGAAATTCTCACACACATTGCCAGAACTAGCTTAGAGTTTGGAGCTTCCAAAGGAAAGCGTGAGAGAAGAAAAGTATATGACTATGAAAAGAATGTGACCTTTTTGTGACCTCATTGTTGTATGCCTGTGAATTCTGGACAATACAAGAGTGCCATGTCAGAAAACTGAATCCCTTACATTTGAATTGTCTTAAGAAGATTCTGAAGATCACCTAACAGGATAAGTTATTAGACACTAAGATAATTTATTGAATTAAACTGCATTGCAACTCTATTGCAGAAAGCACAGCTCTATTGGGCTAACCACATGTTCAAATGCCAGATGTATCATTGGCAAAAAAACAAAAAAACAAACAACAACAACCCCAAAAAAAACTATCTTACGGAGAACTCAAACAGAACAAGAACTCACAATGTAATCAGAAAAAAATGATACAACATCACTCTCAAGGTCTCTTTTAAGAATTTTAGAATTGATTGCATGTCATGGGAGACACTGGTACAGAACTGTCTAGCATGAAGTGACCTCATCAGAGAAAGTGCTTTGCTCTATGAGCAAAGGAGAATTGAATTAGCTCAGAAAAAACATGAAATGCACAAAATTAGAGAACATACCCTATATGTTCATATGGACTATTTAGTGCCTGATTTGTGGCAGAACATTCTGAACTCATATTGGTTTCATCAGACACACTATAACTTGACTCTAACATCGTGATATAATTTTGGTCCTCCTTGAAAATGAAGGACAACAATTTAACCAATGGGAATCATTCTATGGACGGAAAGTCTTATGCCAAAACATCATGAAACAAATGAGAATTGATAAATTAATGAGAGTAGAAACTGAAGAGTAATTTAAGAAAATAACATCATTGACTTTTATCAAGAAAATTAAGTAGCCTTGAAAGATGAAGGCTAAAGAACAGTGATGAAGTCTATCAAAAATTTAAATACAGATTTATTCACAAGATCTTGAGGCATGACAACTATAGGGGTGCATCCCTTGAAAATTAATCAGGATTTAGAATAAATCTTCATGATGAAATCTATAACAGAATTAATTACACATTAGATCCTATCTGTTGATAGTCTGCAATGACAGCCGAAGACCAGCTTCCAGCCTAGATTTAACAATTTATGAAAACAATCAAATGACTTTATTTTATTATTCCTCAGTTTCTTTAACCATAAATTAGGTGGTCTTTATTATGCCTTATTGTTCTATAAAAATAAAAAAAAATATGTGAGTATGCAAGACTACAAGTATGCAAGGCTATCTCTTTAATTAAGCAATTAACAGACATTTATTGAATAGCTAATTATTAAACAGCTCTTATGTATTATGGTTAAGGGATACAAAGACCAAAAAAATGAAATAGTTCTTGATCTCAAAAAGCTTACCTTCTCTTCAGACAGATAATGTATATGTATATAGTATGTGTGTAAATATACATAAATATTTATATGTATGTATACATGTATGCGTATTTATGTAGGCAAGAAGAGTAGGCAATAGCTAGAATATTGGGAAAAATTAATGAAGAAGGTAGGGACTGAAGTACATTTTGGTGGAAACTAGAGACTATAAGATACCATCCAATTCATAATGAAGGGAATTAAGTTAACCTGATTTTCAAGAGATGAAAGGCAATCATATCTGTTAGATTCTTACTAAGTGCTAAGTTGGTACTTGACAATTTTCTAGTTCTGGCCTTTCCTGGTAATTTTTACTTGTGAATTCCTGGAGAAGAGCTTGAATGCTCAGAAAGAGCAAGTTCATTGGTTGGAGTAATTCTTCCCAGAAGCCCTTGCATTATCCCACTACCATTCTCTGGGAGGATAAAGAGGGCAGCTCTGGAGGAGATAGGGAGTCTCTGCTTTAGACCAGGCTTGACGAGGCTCTCTGCAGGAAGGGAAGTCACTTCTCTGGACGAGAATTAATGGCAACTGTCTGGAGACAACAGCACGTTACACATATCCTTCTCCAGAATTTTTCCAGGTTTCTTTTTAGACATTGTAGAGTTGGATGTCCTCACGCTATCAACTTAAATCTCCCAGGGTAATTTTGATGTCTTTTTGCTATTTGTTGTAGCTAAATTAGTCCTTTTATAAAACTCAGAATCTAGAATCAAATTCATATTTCTTTATTGTCTTTTCCATCCCTTTATTTTTTCTTTTAAATAATAAAGGAAAAATGTTTGAGAGTAATGCACTTTAAGAAAAAAAATGAACCCACAAAATGAGAGATGATCATGAAATACTCATACACTGAAAATGAAACTTGATTCAGTCTATCTGATTTTAGACTTCCTTTCTTTCTCCCTATTACACCTTTTGTCTTGGCAATATTTTGCCATGCTACCCCCCTCCAAGTTCCTCTTTATCTGTTCTTTAATCAGGTATTGTGGTTGGGCCAAGTTTTCTTGTCTCTGATTTCATTATTTTCCCTTCCAATTGATCCAAGGTTATTTTTTGCATGTGGGCTTTTTAATCTCCCAGCTCAGCATTATGTCAACCACAGCTGATAGCCTACCCTAATTTATAGTCCTGGATGCTATCCAGAAATCTCTAATGATTAGCACTCCAAAGAAAACAAGCCAATAGCTTTACCTTGAAATGTTGAGAAATTATCATTAAAAAATAGAAATGTGTACAGGCCCTAGCATAAAGGGAGGACAGGAAAGTGTGTCTCAGGGCTATTTATCTCCTATTCATTAGGCAAGCCATAGTGGTAATGTAAAGTCAACTGTGAGCTCTTGAATTTACATGTGCACCATCTCATTCCTTTGACTATCTCTTGATTCCTAGGAAAAGAATTACTCCCTGTTCTCAATATTTTATTGTCTCAGTTAAGTGGGATTCTAAAATGCAGGAAACTACTCCCAAAGCATACTTCTTTTAGTTTGCTCTACTTGGGCAAAATGATATAGATTATTTGGCAAAACTTAGGAAATGATTCCAATGAAAATGAAAAGTAGGGTAGTGTGGGGTTTATGTGATATGTAACTAAGTAGAAAGCTTATCATCTTGCTTATATTTCCAAATGATCAGAAGAAGACATTGAAATGAGATTAATTATTAGCAATAATAGCTAAATTTCATATTCTTCTTAAGGTTTATAAAACATTATATATCTTACTTCACTTCATCCTCATCATAACTCTAATATGTGTTATAATTATGCTTTTAAAAAAAAAAAAAAACAGATGAAGTGATTAAGTGATTTGCCCAGAGTCACAAAACTTTTTGTAAGAGGGGATTCACTTCAGACTTTCCTAATATCAAGTTCAGTGCTTAATTCCTAAGTCATTTAGCTACCTAGAATAAATTCAGATCAGCTAATGTATTTGTATTTATTGTTAATCAACAACATTATACACTATGTACTATGTATTATGCTAGAACTGGGAATATGAAAATTAAAATAAAATTGTCTCTGAATTCATCAAACTTGTATTACCTTATGGAAGATATAATGCAAATATTTAGGTATTTGTTATAAATACCAAAAACTTAGTTATAAAATAGAAAAAATAGAGGGGAATGATAGAATTTCTATAGGACATAAAATTTGAGTAACATAACATATAGGACATTAAAATACAATAAAAGTATCTCTGAATTCATCAAACTTGTATTACCTTATGAGAGATATAATGCAAATATTTAGGTATTTGTTATAAATACCAAAAACTCAGTATGTAAAGTAGAATGATGGGAAAAAATAGAGGGGGATGATAGAATTTCTATAGGACATAAAATTTGAGTAACAACACATATAGGACATTGAAGTAGCTTATGCAAAAGAATGAAAAATAGTCAGGTAACATGTACATTTTAAACATTTAATATTTATGAAGTATGGCTCTAACTCCTGAAAATTAAAAAAAAAGACATTCTTTTCTTTCAGGGAACTTACATTTTAATTGCAGATGGTAGCTGCCCAGAGATATAGAGTTTCATCATAGGCAGGAGGGGAACGATGGTTGGGCAGAGTGGGACCATGAGCAAAATGAAGACATTGGGATGGACATGTTGGAGAGATTCCAGTTTGAGAAGGTTATAGGGATGAATGATTGTTCGAAAGTCACCAAAAAAGTGCTGCTTGCTGAAGGAAGGTACAGGATTAATTTGCAGCTGAAGAATGGTGTGGAAGTCTAGATAAGAGGACAGACAAGAAGAGATAGAATGCTATATTTAGGGAATTTCTATTTATTTTGACTAGAATTTAGAGTGTGCGAATGAGAGAAACCTTTACTAAGTTTGTGGAAGTAGGAAGACCCAAATTATGAATGATGTTAGAAGTCAAATAGAGGAGTTTACATTTTATATTAAAGGCAAGAAGGTGATATGGGAGTTTCTTGAGCAAAGAGATGATGGTGTGATCTATACTTAAGGTTTATCACTTTAAAAAATACATGGACTAACTACAGAAGAGATTGGAGTCAAGGAGGATTAAGGAGAATATTGTTATATTCAAGCAAGAAATAAGGTTTTTAAGTTATAGTGCTAATCTTTTTTTTTTTTAATTTTTTTTATTATATATATATATATTTTATAATATTATCCCTTGTATTCATTTTTCCAAATTACCCCCCCTCCCTTATTCCCTCCCCCCGACGACAGGCAATACCATACATTTTACATGTGTTACAATATAGTCTAAGTACAATACATGTGTGTGAATATCATTTTCTTGTTGCACAATAAACATTAGAATCCGAAGGTACATGCAACCTGGGCAGACAGATATTAGTGCTAACAATTTACATTCCCCTCCCAGTGTTTCTTCTCTGGGTGTATCTACCTCTGTCCATCATTGATCAACTGGAAGTGAGTTGGATCTTCTTTATGTTGAAGATTTCCACTTCCATCAGAATACATCCTCATACAGTATCGTTGTTGAAGTATACAGTGATCTTCTGGTTCTGCTCATTTCACTCAGCATCAGTTGATTTAAGTCTCTCCAACCCTCTCTGTATTCCTCCTGCTGGTCATTTCTTACTGAGCAATAATATTCCATAACTTTCATATACCACAATTTACCCAACCATTCTCCAACTGATGGACATCCATTCATCTTCCAGTTTCTAGCTACAACAAAAAGAGCTGCCACAAACATTTTGGCACATATATGTCTCTTTCCGCTCTTTAGTATTTCTTTGGGATATAATCCCAGTAGTAGCGCTGCTGGGTCAAAGGGTATGCACAGTTTGATAACTTTTTGGGCATAATTCCAGATTGCTCTCCAGAATGGTTGGATTCTTTCACAACTCCACCAGCAATGTATTAGTGTCCCAATTTCCCCACATCCCCTCCAACATTTGTCATTATTTGTTCCTGTCATCTTAGCCAATCTGACAGGTGTGTAGTGGTATCTCAGAGTGGTCTTAATTTGCATTTCTCTGATCAGTAGTGATTTGGAACACTCTTTCATGTGAGTGGATATAGTTTCAATTTCTTCCTCTGAGAATTGTCTGTTCATATCCTTTGACCATTTATCAATTGGAGAATGGTTTGGTTTCTTATAAATTATGGTCAGTTCTCTATATATTTTGGAAATGAGACCTTTGTCAGAACCTTTGTTTTTAAAAATATTTTCCCAATTTGTTACTTCCCTTCTAATCTTGTTTGCATTAGTATTATTTGTACAGAAACTTTTTAGTTTGATGTAATCAAAATCTTCTATTTTGTGATCAATAATGATCTCTAGTTCTCCTCTGGTCATAAATTCCTTCCTCCTCCACAAGTCTGAGAGGTAGATTATCCTCTGTTCCTCTAATCTATTTATTATCTCCCTCTTTATGCCTAAATCATGGACCCATTTTGATCTTATCTTGGTATATGGTGTTAAGTGTGGATCCATATCTAATTTCTGCCATACTAATTTCCAGTTTTCCCAACAGTTTTTTCCGAATAATGAATTTTTATCCCTAATGTTGGAATCTTTGGGTTTGTCAAAGATTAGATTGCTATAGATGTACCCTTTTTTG
Organism: Sminthopsis crassicaudata; assembly: GCF_048593235.1. Taxonomy (NCBI): domain Eukaryota; kingdom Metazoa; phylum Chordata; class Mammalia; order Dasyuromorphia; family Dasyuridae; genus Sminthopsis; species Sminthopsis crassicaudata. Next base: position 30,761,764 of record NC_133618.1, on the reverse strand, counting down.
TCCTTTGTATCTAATCTGTTCCACTGATCTACCGGTCTATTTCTTAGCCAATACCAAATGGTTTTGGTGACTGCTGCTATATAATATAGCTTTAGATCAGGTACACTTAGACCACCTTCCTCTGAGTTTTTTTTCATTAGTTCCCTTGCAATTCTTGACCTTTTATTCTTCCATATGAATTTTGTTGTTATTTTTTCTAGGTCATTAAAATAGTTTCTTGGGAGTCTGATTGGTATAGCACTAAATAAATAGATTAGTTTGGGGAGTATTGTCATCTTTATTATATTCGCTCGGCCTATCCAAGAGCACTGAATGTCTTTCCAATTATTTAAATCTGATTTTATTTTTGTGGCAAGTGTTTTGTAATTTTTCTCATATAATTCCTGACTTTTCTTTGGTAGATGGATTCCCAAATATTTTATACTCTCAACATTTGTTTGGAATGGAATTTCTCTTTGTATCTCTTGCTGTTGCATTTTGTTAGTGATATATAAAAATGCCGAGGATTTATGTGGATTTATTTTGTATCCTGCCACTTTGCTGAAATTTTGAATTATTTCTAGTAGCTTTTTAGCAGAGTCTTTGGGGTTCTCTAAGTATACCATCATGTCATCTGCAAAAAGTGATAGTTTAATTTCCTCATTTCCTACTCTAATTCCTTGAATCTCTTTCTCCGCTCTTATTGCCGAGGCTAGCGTTTCTAGTACTATATTGAATAGTAATGGTGATAGTGGGCAACCTTGTTTCACTCCTGATCTTACTGGGAAAGGTTGCAGTTTATTTCTATTGCATATTATGCTTACTGACGGTCTTAAATATATACTCCTGATTATTCTAAGGAATAATCCATTTATTCCTATACTCTCAAGAGTTTTTAGTAGGAATGGATGTTGGATTTTGTCAAATGCTTTTTCTGCATCTATTGAGATGATCATATGGTTCTTATTAATTTGATTATTAATATGGTCAATTATATTAATAGTTTTCCTAATATTAAACCAGCCCTGCATTCCTGGAATAAATCCTACTTGATCATAGTGTATTATCTTGGAGATGATTTTCTGAAGTCTTTTTGCTAATATCTTATTTAAGATTTTAGCATCAATATTCATTAAGGAGATTGGTCTATAATTTTCTTTCTCAGTTTTCGATCTACCAGGTTTAGGTATCAGTACCATGTCTGTGTCATAAAAGGAATTTGGTAGGACTCCTTCATCCCCTATTTTTTCAAATAATTTATATAACATTGGGGCTAATTGTTCTTTAAATGTTTGGTAGAATTCACATGTGAATCCATCTGGCCCTGGGGATTTTTTCCTGGGGAGTTGATTAATAGCTTGTTCTATTTCTTTTTCTGAAATGGGACTATTTAAGCAATTTATCTCCTCCTCTGTTAATCTAGGGAGCCTATATTTTTGGAGGAAGTCATCCATTTCACTTAAGTTATCAAATTTATTGGCATAAAGTTGGGCAAAGTAACTCCTTATTATTTCTCTAATTTCCTCTTCATTGGTGGAAAGATCCCCCTTTTCATTTGTAAGACTATCAATTTGATTTTCCTCTTTCTTTTTTTTGATCAAATTTACCAAAGGTTTATCTATTTTATTGGCTTTTTCATAGAACCAACTCTTGGTTTTATTTATTAATTCAATAGTTTTTTTACTTTCAATTTTATTGATTTCTCCTTTTAATTTTTGTATTTCGAGTTTAATTTTTGGTTGGGGGTTTATAATTTGGTCTTTTTCTAGCCTTTTAAGTTGTAAGCCCAATTCGTTAATCTTCTCTTTCTCAATTTTCTTCAAATAAGCCTCTAAAGATATAAAATTTCCCCTTATTACCGCTTTAGCTGCATCCCAAAGATTTTGATATGATGTCTCATCATTATCATTATCTTGGGTGAAATTGTTAATTGTTTCTATAATTTGCTCTTTCACCCAGTCATTCTTTAAGATGAGATTATTCAGTTTCCAATTACTTTTTGGTCTATTTACCCCTAACTTTTGACTGAATGTAGCTTTTATTGCATTGTGATCTGAGAAGAAGGCATTTATTATTTCTGCCTTCCTACATTTAATTTTGAGATCTTTATGTCCTAGTATATGGTCAATTTTTGTATAGGATCCATGAACTGCTGAGAAGAAAGTATATTCCTTCCTATTGCCATTCAGTTTTCTCCAAAGGTCTATCATACCTAGTTTTTCTAATGTTCTATTTACTTTTTTAATTTCTTTCTTGTTTGTTTTGTGGTTTGATTTGTCTAAATCTGAGAGTGCAAGGTTGAGATCTCCCACTATTATAGTTTTACTGTCTATTTCTTCTTGCAGTTCTCTTAACTTTTCCTTTAGAAAGTTAGATGCTATACCACTTGGTGCATATATGTTTAGTATTGATATGGCTTCATTATTTATGCTACCTTTCAGCAGGATATAGTTTCCTTCCTTATCTTTTTTAACGAGATCTACTTCTGCTTTTGCTTGATCTGAGATAAGGATAGCTACCCCTGCTTTTTTGGCTTTACCTGAAGCATAATAGGCTCTGTTCCAACCTTTTACCTTTACTCTGTATGTATCTCCCTGCTTTAAGTGTGTTTCCTGTAGGCAACATATTGTAGGGTTCTGCTTTTTGATCCAATCTACTATCCGTCTCCGTTTGATGGGATCGTTCATCCCATTTACATTTACAGTTAAAATTACTAATTCTGTATTTCCTGCCATCGTATTATCCCCAGATTATGCTTTTTTCCCTTGACCCCCCTGATCCCCCTCCCCGATATTTAATTTACAGATCCCCCTTGTGACGCGCAACCCTCCCTCTTTTTTTTTTTTTTTTTTTAGGATCCCTCCCCCCTCCCTCCAAGTCCCTTCACTTATTCCCCTTTTCCTTTTCCCTTTTCCTCTCCCCCCTTTTAATGAGGTGAGAGAAAATTCTCTGAAAAACAAATATGTTAATTATTTACTCTTTGAGCCTCTTCTGATGAGAGTAAGATTCACACAATGATTCTCCCCCTCACTAAGTTCCCTCAGATATGGTGTATTTTCTATGTCTCTTCCTGGGATGTAGTTTCCCTCTTTTTATCACTTCTTCCCCTTTTTCTGAACCGACCTCCTTCCCTTTACTACACCCCCCTTTTTTTCTTTTATATCAGTAAAATCAAATTATCCTTGAGTATTTTTTATATACCCACAACAGAGTTACAGTTCTCAAGGGTTCTGTGTACCTTTTTCTGTTTCTCTTCAGTCTTGTGGATGTAGATCAAATTTTTTGTTTAAGTCTGGTTTTTTTCTTAGAAACATATAGAATTCCTCTGTTTCATTGAATGACCATCTTCTTCCGTGGAAAAAGATGCTAAACTTAGCTGGGTAGTTCATTCTTGGTTGCAGTCCTTGATCTTTTGCCTTACGGAATATCAGGTTCCAGGCCCTTCTATCTTTTAATGTGGATGCAGCCAGATCTTGGGTGACCCTTATTGTGGCACCTTGGTATTTAAATTGTTTTTTTCTAGCTGCTTGCAGGATTTTCTCCTTTGTGTGGTAATTCTGCAGCTTAGCCACAATATTCCGTGGTGTTCTTTTTTTAGGGTCTATTTCAGAAGGAGTTCGATGAATTCTTTCCACATCTACTTTCCCTTCTGTTTCTATTATCTCTGGACAGTTCTCTTTGATAATTTCCTGTAAAATAGAATCTAGGCTCTTTTTTTGGTCATAGTTTTCTGGAAGTCCAATAATCCGCAGATTATCTCTCCTAGATCTATTTTCCAGGTCTATAGATTTTCCCAGTAAGTATTTGACGTTGTTCTCCAGCTTCTCATTTTTTTTGTTTTGTTTGACTGATTCTTGGGTTCTCTGTGAATCATTCATTTCTATTTGTTCCATCCTGACTTTTAAGGAGTTATTTTCTTCTTTCACAGTTTTTAATTCTTTTTGTAAATGCCCAATTTCGTTTTTAAATGAATTGTTTTGCTGTATTGAATTTTTTTCCATTTCCCTAATTTTTTTTTTTTGAGAATTATTTTCTTTTTCCAATTCAGAAATTCTATTTTCTTGAGACTTTTTTATCTTTTCCAATTCAGAAATCCTACTTTCCTGTGTTTTTTTAACCTTTTCTAATTCACTAATTTTGTTTCCCTGCATCTCCTGTGAATTCTTTATTTTTTCCAACTCCAATTTCAGGACGTTGTTATTCTCTATCATAACTTCCCTTTCCTTGCCCCATTTTTCTTCGATCTCCCTCAATTTCTTAAGAGCTTCTTCTAGGAGAGAGTTATGTGATGGGGGGCAGGAATCGTTCCCCTTTAGGTTGTTATCTTCTGAATCTTTGCTGTTAACTTCCTCGGGGTTGGATACCCGCTCTTTCTCTGTATAGAAGGAATCTATAGTTTTTCTAGCTTTTTTGCTCATACTTAAAAAATGTTTTGGGGTCTGTCCCTGGGGTAGGAAATTATTTACTTCTTTACCAGCTTCCTCCCAGACTGGATGGATGCAGCGGCCCCTGCGCCTGCGCTAAGAGAGAGCTCTGGGAGAGAGTTCCCCACCCCCTCCCTGGAAGTGCCTCAGAGGTGATTAGCACTGCTGTGCTTTGAGGGCGTAGAATAGTGAAGACAGCAAGAAGCTCAGCCTATGTGTCCGGGTGGGGAGTGGGTGTCTGCAGCAGGTGACGTGAGAAGCCCCTGCGCTCAAACTGGAAGTGTCTGCCAGAAACCGAGGTCCCTAGTTCAAAGGTTCCGCTTCTCTGGGACTTCCTGGAGCTGAGTTCCACTCCCTCCAGTTAAGCTAGGCAGTGTGTGTTGCCTTGGGCCGTATCCACCCACTTGTCAGTCTCTTAACTATTCTCAGGAGGTAGCTGTGGCCACACCCCCTATTGCCGAGTCTGCCGAGTCACCCCCAGGGTGGGGGGGGGGGGGGAAATCTAATCTGAGTTTTAAAATATTTTGGCTTTCTCTTCTGAACTGCTAAATAATTAGCAGAGAAGAGCTAACAGCCTGTGCCAGATTCCTTTACCTCAGTGGCTTCTCTGATCCCAGAGCCCCTCCCAGTGCAATGGGCGCAGTGTGCCCCTACCCCACCTTCTGTGCTGGTCTTTCTTATTCCTCCCCTGAGAACTGACCTTTCCTGTTGAAACTCCAGATTCTCTTCAGCTGGTAAGTCGTGCTTCCAGTCCTTGTGGTATCTATCAGTCCTGAGCTAATTTTGAGACTTAATTTATCTAATTGGTTGTGAGGGAGTGAGGACGTTCACTGAGTCGTGTGTTTCTTCTCCGCCATCTTGGCTCCGCCCCCAGTTATAGTGCTAATCTTGTAAATATACAGAAGAAAAATTATGAGGAACATTCTGTGAAGGAAAAATGAAGACCCTTTGGCAATTGATTAGATGTAAAACATATGAAAGAGGAATGAGTCAAAAACACACATTATCAATTTCTGTGAACATAAAGATAGTGGCATTTCCTAAAGAAATAAGAAAATTATGATGAAACTTGGGTTTGAGATAAGCTAGGAATTCCGATTTAGACATAGAGGGTTTGAGATGATTTTAGATCATCACCTTTATATAACTAAGAGAATAGTGACTAATGTGATATTAGAGCCATTTGACTGGCTATATCTGCATCTGGGAGTAATCTGTATAGATAAGATAACTGGGAGCATGGGAACCCATGATATGAGCATATAAAGTAGTATAGAGGTGAAAAGCAGATTCAGGATAGAGTTTTGGAGTCTAAATAGACATTGTTGGTAGTAAAAATAAGTATAAATTTACAAAAGAGAATGGAAAATGGGAAGTTAGACATTGATGGAGTACTAAGAGAGGATAGGAAGTCAAAGAAGGAGACTTTGCATAGTATTTAAGATTGCAGAGAAATCAGACTGATGAGGACTAGGAACAGAACAAAACTAGACAAAATCAAATGACAGGTATGAAAATTAAGAGATCAATGGTGATTTTGAAGAGATCACTTTTAGTTGAGTTATTAAATCAGAAGTTTGCAATGGGATAATTTTGAGGAAATAGAGATATATCATACACAATAAATATAATTGTGCAAAAAAGAAGGAAAGGCATAACGTGATATTTTGAGAGGTTAGTGAAGTCATCAAGATTTTTTCCCTTTGGTTTTTGTTTTTAAAGATCAGAGAAATCTGGGCATTTTTGTAATTGGTATGGAAAGAGTAAGTGAATAAGGAGAGACAGAAAATTGGGGATTGAAAGGAAATAATTGCAACTTCCAGAATTTAAAGGGCATTACCAACTTGTCTCTACTCTATCTTTCCATATTTGTTTCATATTGAACTTGTGCTTCTGCCAAATTGGCCTATTAACTCTCCCTTACACTCAGCATCCCGTCTCCTGATCTTGTATTGGCACAGTTCATCCACTTTGACTAAAATATAGTCCCTTTTCATCTTTCTATCTTACAATTGCTATCTTCCTTCAAGTCTCGGAGAATCTGTATGCTCCCTAAACCCCTTTGGAAATTATGATGCATTTGCAATGAATAATATTTTATTTTAGTGCTATGGAAATTTTTCTAAGAATAATAGCCATCTCAAAGTGAAATATAATGCAGAAATGGTAGTGAGTTCCCCATTACTCAAGCTGTACAATTGAAGGCTTAATGATCATCTGTCTGTATTATAGATATTTTCAATTGACTACAGTTAGAACAAGTCATTTCTAAGGTCATTTTCTGTTTTCCGATTTTATTATTCTTTTTTTTTAATATGACTGACTGAATAAAGAATGATAAACACAAATATTTACCAATACAAATACCAGAATTTATTACTCTTCATCTATATCCACTGGTCTCTTTTAAACCATTTATCCTTTTGTGAAGAGGTCATGTGCAAAAAGGATTTATTCCTTTGGCAAAATGTAGATACCACATGTCTCTTTACTACTGCAGCCATTACTGTCTGGTGGAGAGAGGAAGAGTTGTCAAAAGCAATCTATTTTCAAAGCTTGAAGAGTGGAATTGAGCCCAAAGACTTCTTTAAAGACTTATTCAAAGATTTGAATGCTTAAGTGACAGTGAAATGAGCAGTGAGATTTGCTTTAAACATATGTTCACTGCTAAATGCTATTGAAGTCATCCTGAGTGATCTGTGTCTCCCTTGTCACCATCCTACAGATGTTTTCATTAGGCAAAAATCCCAAGTTGCATATCTCCTATTAGTCATATCCCAGGTGAGTTTTAGAACCATAAAGCAATACAACATTTGGAGGCTTTAATTAGATATTTCTCTGTACTGAAGGGATGGTTTTGATGATTTAATATAGGAGTTTCAAAAGTACACACAGCATCTACAAACAAAATGGAGAAATTATGGAGAGCATTTTTATCTGACTAGAGAATAAAACTTAAAAAGGCTTCAATTTGATTTAAGCATGTTCATTGCTGATTAGTCAAAATTCAAAGCTTATAAAATTAGTATTTTTCTTAAAATAATTGAATTAAAATATTTGCCTGTGTAAAATTCAATAATATAATTAAATATCCATGACATATATAATATTGATCTTCTAGTTATGGCCACAGGTACAGTTATTTTTGGGAATTTTGAAAAATCATGTTTGCCAGACAATTTTCAAATAAAGAAATTAATATTAATTATAGTCATAAGAAAAATGCTCTACATTACTATTGATTACAGAAATGCAAATTAAAAGAACTCTGAGCCACCACTACATATCTCTCAGGTTGTCTAAGATGACAGGAAAAAATAATGATGAATTTTGGAGGGGATGTGGCTAAACTGGGATACTAATACATTGATAGTGGAATTGTGAACCATTTTGGAGAGCAATTTAGAATTTTGCTCAAAAAGCTATCAAACTATGTACACCCTTTGAGCCAGCAATATCTGCTAAGTCTGTATCCCAACAGAATTACAAAAGAGGGAAAAGAATCCATATGTGCAAAAATGTTTGTAGCAGCCCTTTTTAATAATAGCTTTTTTATATTTAAAAATATGTGGAAAGATAGTTTTCAACATTCCCCCTTGCAAAAAAATATTGTGTTCCAATTTTTCCCCTCCTCCTTTCCATTTCCATTGCCCTAGGCAGTAATCCAATATAGTTTAAACAAGTACAATTTTTCTAAATATATCTTCATATTTATCATGCTGCACAAGAAAAAGTTATACCAAAAACAAGAAAAAAGAAACAATCAAGTAAACAATAACAGCAAAAAGTTAAAAATACTATGTTTTGATTCCCATTCTGTCCCCATATTCCTCTTCCTGGATGAAGATGACTCTCTCCAGCACAAATTAATTGGAATTGGCCTGAATCATCTCATTGTCAAAAAGAGCCCAGTCCATCACAGTTATCATCAAATAATCTAGTTGTGTAAAATGTTCTTTTGATTCTATTCATTTCACTTAATATTAGCTCATGCAAGTCTCTCCAGGCCTCTCTGAAATCCTGCTGATCATTCTTATATAACAATAATATTCTGTCACATTCATATACCATAACTTATTCAATCACTCCACTCAGTTGGATGGGCATCAGATAAAAACAAATGAATGAGGGGTAAAGCAAGCAAATAAACAACAGCAACAAAAGCTGTTATTTGTTTGTTTGCTTTTCCCCCTTTCCTTTTTTTCTTTTGATCTGATTTTTCTTTTATTTCAATTGAAGCTTTTTATTTTTATAATATATGTAGGATAATTTTTATCATGCACCCTTGCAAAATTTTGTGGTGCAAAATTTTCCCTCTCTTCCCCCACTTCCTTCCCTAGATGGCAAGTGATCCAACACCTGTTAAACATGTAATTTCTCTCTATATATTTCCACAAATATCATGGTGCACAAGAATAATCAAATCAAAAAGGGAAAAAATGAGATAGAAAACAACATACAAACAAACAACAAAAAGAGTGAAAATACTATGTTTGGTCCATATTCACTTCCTGCTTTCTTCTCTCTGGTTGCAGATGACTGTCCTCATCACAAGGTAATTTCTTATAGAGCAATAATATTCCATAACATTCATACACCATAATATATTCAACCATTTTTCCAACTGATGGGCATTCAATCAGCTTCCAATTTCTTGCCACTACAAAAAGGGCTGCCACAGACCTTTTTGCACATGTGGGTCCCTTTGCCTCCTTTAAGATATCTTTAGGATACAAACTCTGTAGAAGCACTGCTGGATCAAAGGGTATGCACAGTTTAATAGCCCTTTGGGCATAGTTCCAAATTGTTCTCCTAAATGGTTGGATCAGTTCACAACTCCCCCAACAATGTTTTAGTATCCCAGTTTTCCCACATCCCCTACAACATTCGTCATTATCTTTCCCTGCCATCTTAGCCAATCTGAGAGGTATATAGTGGTGGCTCAAAGTTTTTTTCTTTTTTTTTTAATTTTCATTTCCCTGATCAATAATGATTTAGAACACCTTTTCATATAACTAGAAATGCTTTTAATTTCTTCATCTGAAAATTTCTTGTTCATATCCTTTGATCATTTATCAGTTGGAGAATGGCTTGAATTCTTATAAATTTGAGTCAATTCTCTATATGTTTTAGAAATGAGCCCTTTATCAGAACCCTTGAATGTAATTTTCCCCAGTTTATTGCATCCCTTCTAATGTTGTCTGCATTGGTTTTGTTTCCACAAGATCTTTTTAAGTTAATATAATCAAAATTATCCATTTTGCATTCAATAATATAGTTGAATTCTTCTTTGACCACAAATTATTTCCTTCTCCACAGTTAATATAATTTTTCTTTTGCAGCATGACTAATATGTAAATATATTTTAAAGAATTGCACATGTTTAACACATAACAGATTGCCATTTGGTGGGGAAGGAAAGAAAGGGGGATTTTGAAATACAGAATTTTGCAAAGGTAATTGTTGAAAACTTTTAATATATTGGGAACAATAATGTCTTATTACAAGAAAAGAAAAGACCAGAGAATTATCTTGATAAAACTCTGTTAATCTCTGCTCTGCTTCATTTTGGTCCCCCAAAGCCAAACTTGCCTCTTATTCCCATTACCTTTTGGTTTGCTATTTTAGCATTCCAATGTTCTATAATGAATATGGCATTTTTGTTTGGTTTTGGTGCTGTTTGTTATTGTCGTTGGTTTTTATTCAACTGAGCAACTCTGGCCTTTTTGGCATCAGTAACATAAACTTTGTTACTGTGGTGTTAAATGGTTTCCTTTTGATTTGAGGAGATACCATTATGTTATTTTTAACAATTAGATCCTATTACTGCTTTTCTCACTTTTTTATTGACTAAGAAGGCTGCTCTATTAATTTTAAGGGATTCTTACCCACAGAAATGACCACCTGAATTAAATTCATCCATTCCCATCTATTTAAGTTTGTTGACACCGAAGATGTAAATGCTTAACAATTCCATATCCTTGCTAACCACACCCAACTTACTTTGGATCTTATAAATCTGTATAGAGTTTATATTCCAAGCTCCTGTATAATATTGACTTTTATAGCATCAGCCTTGCCTTTTGTCACCAGACACATCCACAGCTGAGCTTCCTTTTGGCTTTCACCCAGACTTTTCATTAATACTGGTGCTATTTATAGTTGTTCTCTGCTCTTCCCCAATATCAAGTTGTAATGTGTTATTCCACAGTAACCTTTTCTCACCTAAAGAGTTCAACTTCCAAAAGTATATCTTGTTATCATTTTTAAATTGTTGACAAGTTGGTTGACATATATATCCTCAGAGATTTTAATAGTCCTTCCAAATTTATTCTCCTTAAAATTTTTTATCTCTTTTCTCCCCTACCACTTTTGCCAGACCAATTCAATCCAACACACATTTATTAATCCCTATGTGCCCATTACATAGTATTTGACATTTGAAATAGGAAGATGAAACAACAATGGTACGTGCCTTCAAGAAAATGTTGTTATACTAGAATAAGGTATCACACAAAGATATACAGAAAGATATATACATATGCACTTATGTATATATGTATATATATATATATATCATGTAATATATATATATATATATATAATACATATATGCATGTCTTTCTATATTCATGTATATATATCTACAGACAATTCTCTATCTCTTTTTCTCTTCTCTCTCTGTCTCTCTCTACAGCTAGGAAATGAAATGTTAATTTAAAGGAGCTTTAAGTAAGTTAGTCCAGAACTAAACTGTATTCAGAGGACTGAAATGAATCTACTTGGGAAGGTCAATGGAGCCAGGCTGTAAAGGGGTTTCCCTGTCAAACTAAGAAGTTTATTTTTGTGACCCTGGATATCTTAGAATCAGCCATAGTCAGGATAGTCTTTATTCTTGTTCTTTTGGGGTCACTCTCAAGGGATTAGACATAAGAATCTCTCCACCTCCTTCCTCTCTCTCTACAGCCAAAGAATGAAACTCCTCCTCCTACTCCACCCACTGATCTCACTTCCCCTTCTTTGTCCACACCCACTGTTCCAGCCAGCACAGAATAGTTAAGTAGGGTCATCCTCCAAACATGTTAGTAGAGAATTGTCTAATTGTTAATTAGCCTCAAGTGCTAGGTTACCTTGCATCTGCTCAGTTGTAGCCCTTTACAATTTATAGTTTATCTTATAGAAATATAAAGAACTATTAAAGATTTTCTCCAAGTAGGGGAGGGGTATGGCCAGATTGCTGATGACAAACAATTTTGGCAGGTGCGTCAATGAGAGAATGAAAGGGAAGAGTAAAAGGAAAACATCCTTTCAGAAGATGCAATAGTGCAGTAAGAGTTAAGGAGGGCTTGAACTAGGCTTATAGTTGTATTTTTGGAAGAAAGAGTTTAGCAAAATTTCATATACCATGTATAGGACTACCATATCCTTCTCTTTCTCACTCTCCAGGGGAAAGAATACTAGATTGTTTCATATGACACTATTTAAACAAGGATTTCTTTCAAATACCTAACTGACAAATTGTTTTCTTTTATCTGTTTTTTTCCTCAAAGATGCCTTCCCATGGCCACGTTATTTTTTTAGATGGTAAACTCCATATGGGCAGGGAATTTGCTATTACCTTAATTAGTTTTATGTAGCACCTGGAACTGTTGCTTTGAGCTCAGTTCAGTCATGAATAACATCTACCCCAACCCTCTGGGCACCAAGGGGATGAAACAAACAATACTCATTAAACATTCATCTTTTTCTTGGCTCCATCAGACCATTCCTCTCATGCATGGGTCAGAGCTGTATTTGTTTGCAATTATAGGAGGGAAACCCCTGTGGGTTGCTATGGGAAGGAGGAAATGCCTACACATCAGCAGTTAAATATGATTTATAATGTGGGAGCCTTAACTGCCTAACACAAAAACAGTTTCCCCAAATGATTCCAAGTTACTGAAATGAAATCAGGAATTTGCTAATTTTTTTTTTCCTCTTTGACAGTCCACTTTAAAATAAAAAATAAAAAAAAACAGTAGAAACAAATTCACATCCCAGTATTATTACAATTACTACTACCTCCACTGCCCCTCAAACACTGATGATAGATCTTCTGCTTAATTCCAGAAAACAGAATTTAGAACACAGGTGCAAGATATAAAAAGGCAAACTTAAATTTGAACTAAAAATAATGAAAGAAATTCTTAATAAGAGCAGCTGTCTAAAATCTGAACAGGCTTTCAGGGAAATTATTGGGTGTTATTTCATTAGAAATTTCATTTCATTAGAAATCTTCAAAGACAGGTCTGAGAGTTGGTATTGTCCTAGAGGAAAGTTGTGGCTGAGTTAGACTAGAAATACCTGACATTAGGATCCTTTTACCACTGAGGTTTTACAGATTAAGATAAATGAGTCAGCATGGCCAAATTAAAAATGTGCCATTAGAGGGCTTGGGTTTAATTCTTACCTGAGACATTTAAACCTTTAGGATAATGAGAAAGTCATTTAACTTCTCTTGATCTTAATTTCATTATCTTTAAAATGGGGACATTTCTATTTGTACCATCTACTTCATGGGGTTATATAAATGTCACCTATTATTATTTAATGTTCAAAAATAACCCCCATTTCCAGAGAATATGCTAGCTTCAATAAATACTAGGATCACCCTCTATAGTCTCTTTTTAAATCTATTTAAATATTTTACCAAAGGAAACAGTTATGACATCAATAAATGATTATCATGGCTATTGAAGAGCTTATTTTCTCCTTCCTTCTCTGCTCTCTTATTCTCTCTCTCTCAGTCTCTCTGCTTTCCTCTCTCCCTTCTTTTTGTCTTTCTTTTCTCCCTACCTCTCTTTTTCCTTCCCTTCCTTTTTTTCCTTTCTCTGTTCCTTTCTTTCTCTCTCCTTTCCTTCCTGTGGGAGTGATTTTCATTGGGAAAATCATTCTACCGTCTTAGTATACACAAATCCTGCTTTTAAATTACCTCCTAGCTTTACCCCCTATAGTGCAATCCCTTTATTGTAGGACAATTAAGACCCACAAGAGTTCTATTTTTTTTTTTTTAATGGAACGGGATGGAGTGTTTCATATAAGATAAGAAGAAATGTATGGAACATACATTGTGATTTATATTATGCGTCTCACTACTTTTATTTATTTCCCCAAATCTACTTCTTCCAAAATTTCCTTTCACTAGAGAATATGCCATCATATTCTAGTCTCCCAGGTTTGCAACCTGGGTATAATTTTCACACCCTCCCATTCCTTCTTATGCTTCTGCAAAATTTTATAATGTTGCCATAATGTTAATAAGAAACTCCTCTAAACAATTCTCATTCAGACCTAATCATCTCTTTGTATACTATTTCAGTAAGCTTCTGTTTTGTTTATATAAAGTTTCAACTTCAAATCATCTTCCAACATGTTGTAAGAACACTTTCCTTAAATTCAGTATAAGGATGTTTTCATTCTATTTGATTAATGCAATAACAACTGCAGAAAATGGAAAAAAATGATATTACATTATTCAAAAATGGGATATAAATTAAAAATTATTATATTCTAAGATTGTAAGCAGTTGAATCCAGCTGAGATGCTGGGAAACCAAGCAATTTGAACCATTGTTAAAACAATGAGGCTGTAAATCTGCTAAAAAATACTTGTACAATTTCTTTTTCTTCCCTTCTTGTGAGAAGGGTTTCTCTAGCCACTTACTTCTCTTTAGAGGCATCGCTTGCTTTTAGAGACTGGATTAACAAAATATTTATAATTAATTCAAAAAAGGTCAATACAAAATGCTTTTACTCATCACCTGCTGTACTTACCAATTTGAAGTCTAAAATTATATGAATCTGAAATTCACATGTAGAGTCCATATATCTTAAGATTCCTTCTCATTTAATTTAATTATATACTCATTAATTCATCTAGGCTGCACATGATACAATTTTTTAAAAATGGTATTTGATGTACAAGGCCATGGGTCCCAATTTTTAAATTAAATTTTAATAATAGCTTTTTATTTTCAAAATATATACATAGATAATTTTCTACATTCACTTCTACAAAACTCTGTGTTCTAATTTTTTCCCTCTCTTCCTCCCCCCCTCCTCCCCCAGTTGGTAAGTGATCCAATATATGTTAAATGTGTACAATTCCTCTCTACATATGCTGCACAAGAAAAATCAGATCAAAAAGGGAAAAATGAAAAAAGAAAAACATGAAATCAAACAACAAAAAGTGAATATACTGTTTGGTCCACATTCAGTTCCCATTGCCTTCTCTGGTTGCAGATGGCTCTCTTCATCACAAGATCATTAGAACTGACCTGAATCATCTCATTGTTGAGGAGAGCCATGTCCCATCAGAGTGGATCATCATATAATCTTGCTTTTGCCATGTATAATGATCTCCTGGTTCTGCTCATTTCACTTAGCGTCAGTTCAAGTAAGTCTCTCCACATCTCTCTAAAATAATTTTGCTAATAATTTCTTATAGAACAACAATATTCCATAACATTCATATACCATAACATATTCAACCATTCTCCAACTGATCAGCATCCACTCAGTTTCCAATTTCTTGCCATTACAAAAAGAGCTGCCACAAACATTTTGGCACATATAGGTCCCTTTCCCTCCTTTATGATCTTTTTAAGATACAAGCCCAGTAGAAACTCTACTGGATCAAAGAGTATGCACAGTTTGATACCTTTTTAGGCATAGTTCCAAATTGCTCTCCAGAATTGTTGGATCAGTTCACAACTCTACCAACAATATATTAGTATCCCAGTTTTCCCACATCCCCTCCCACATTCATCACCATATTTTCTGGTTATTTTAGCCAATCTGAGAGGTATGTAGTAGTACCTCAGACTTGTCTAATCTTCAATTGTCTGATCAATAGTGATTTAGAGTACCTTTTCATATGACTAGAAACTAATTTCTTCACCTGATAATTACTGTTCACATCATTTGACCATTTTTCAATTAGAAAATGACTAAACTAATTTTTAAAAAAAGTCTCTTGTTATTCTTTCCAACTCCCAAAGAAGTAAAAAACAACAACAAAAAAAAAAAACAAAAAAGAAGAAAAAATCTTTGCAACATAGATGTGTGTATGTATAAATTTGTATATATGTATGTATATATATATTTATGTGTGTGTTTGTGTATTCAAGCAAAACATAATCCCTTTGCATATTGGCTATATAAAATCATGTTTAATTCTATGCACTGAATCCATAATCTCTCAATCAACAAGTCACTAGCCTGTTTTGTTATTGGTCTTCTAGAATCATGGATGATTGTTAGTTATTTGCCATTAAATATTTTATTATTGGATGAATAATTACACAAGTTATGATGTAAATTGTCCTTTTTTCTGCTCATTCCATTTTTATTTACTTTAAAAATATACTTTTTCATTTTCATATAATAATTATACTGTGCTATAAATTATCCTTATTCTGTTCACTTTACTCTACATAAATTCATGGAAATATTTTCCAGCCTCCTTGAAATCATCTATGTCCTCTTATCTTACAACAAAATCATATTCCATTACATTTACATTGACATTCACAGCAGTTCATGTTCACATATCAAATTTATTTACCATTTGTGGTTAATGTACATCTCCATAATTTCCATTTTCTGCATCTACAAAAAGTGCTACCTAAAATATTTTTGTACATATAGGATTTTTCTTTTTTCTTGTTAACTATAGTGCTAGTAATTCTATAGCTTTGGTAAAGAACTTGCATTGTTTAGTATTTTCACCTTACATTTATTTCTAGGTTGCCTTTTAAAATAAATGTACTTATTTACAAATCCACTAACATTGTATCAATGTGCCTATTTTCCCACAACAGTTTCAATATTTGTCATTTTCTTTTTAAAACAATAATCTTTACTATGAAGGGAGGAATGAGGTAGAATTTAGTTTCTTAATCTGTAAAATAAATGAGCAAAACTCCATATATATATGGTTTCTTCCAACCCTAAAATTACCACTTAATCATTTTAATCAATACTTCACCTTCAAGGCTAAATGGAAATCCATACTGCATTCTAACTTTATACCCTAAATTAGGTCATAATAGGAATTTGGAGAATAGTTTTTAAAAATAATACAAAAAACAGAGGAAAACTGCAAATATTCCTCTTACTGAAGAAAAAAAAATGTCCTTTTATTGAAGTCAAGTGCCACATAACCATTCTGGCTTGGGCCCTGGATAAATTTAAACCTTGGGTAATGTCTCTTTTGTCTGTTTATTATGATATTAGAATATGCAGTGTTATTGTCATTGTAAGCAGCAGTTGTTAAACAATTCTGGGGTTTGGCCTAAGGGAAGAGAAAGGAAACCACATGACATAGTTGAAGGCTCAACATCAGTATTCATCTGATGCCTGAATGTTTCTTTTGTGACTTGAAAATATGCTACTCAGAGCATCTTCTCTCTGAAGAAACAGATGATCTACATTCTTCAGATCATCATTAAAAAACATAAATTTCTAATAAAAAGATTCAAATGAACACAAGTTCTGCTCAATCCATGCTACAAAACTGTTTTTCTGGATCTGAAAAAATGCCCATTAAATTACTGCACTCCCATAAGCATTACCCTAATAAGTATGGTGATTGGGTAGGATCGATCAATTTACCCTGAAAATTTAAGGTAACTTTTATTAATTTTTGGTGATGGCATTAGTTGTACATGTCTTCCTATTCCAGGAAAAATACCCTATTGGACTATTTCACATGCTATGTTTTATTTTATTTGATTGCTATTTTAACCAATTGGACACAAAATACTGAGTGAAAAGTCAGGAAAAAAAATGAATAGATCATTGGATACTGTTGCAGGGGGGAAAGCCAGAAATGACGTTCATACAGGTTAAGTTAAATAAGAGCTCTGTCTTTCTTTCCCAAATAAGGCAATAGAATACTACTCTGTTAATCAGAGTAGGATAGAATTCTTCAAAGTTGGAATAATGAATAGCTGTTATAAGAAAATTAAGCAAATGTTGCCCTCAAGATGTTTTTTAGGGAACGATTATCACGCGCGCACACACACACACACACATATAATAAATATGATCCATCCATTTGTTTATATATTTTACATGTATATGAATGTGTATGTGTATTGTGAACACAGTGATGTTTGTGTATTTATGTACCTACTTCATACATAAATACATACATACATATGCCACCTTTACAAAAAGCTTGTAAGAGAAAGCAGACAAAATTATCAATCACTATTATTCCTTCCACCTATCTCTATGTATTGGGCTATGCTAGAACTCATCTATGCTTTCCAGTATGACATTCTCTTTAAACACTGGAGAAATTTTCTGGCTGTATTGGGGGGGAGTGTGTGAATTATAGACTATATGTAAATATATAATAAATGCATTTATATAGAATATATAAATATATAGCATATGTTCATATATTGATATAAATATCAGCATCAATAGAGATATAGATATGATTATGGGACAGGTAGATTGCACAATAGATTGAATGCCAGATATATCAGTTTTCTTGAGTTCAACTCTAGCTTCAGACACTTACTAGCTATGTGGCGTAAGTCACTTAATCCTCTTTGCCTTAGTTTCCTTATATGTAAAATAAGCTGTAGAAGAAAATAACATATCCCTGAAGGATCTTTGCCAAGAAAATCTCAAATGCAATCAGGAAGAATCAGACACAACCGAAAAATAGCTGAACAAAAACAAATATAGACAGATAGACAAAAAACAAGCATTTATTTTCTTTTTCCCTCACCTCTCATCCATTTATACAGTTTTGCAAATCTTTATACACACACATACACACACACACACACACACACACACACACACACACACACACACACATATATTCATTTTGCAAATGAGGCAACTGAGGCCCAGAGGGGTTAAGATAACATTCAGAGCCATATAACTAGTAAGTATCAGACTCAGGATTTAAATTTAAGTTTCATGAATTCCAGATCTAGCACTCTATTCCTGGAACCACCTAGCTCTTAGGATAGATAATAGTGAGCATTTTGTCCAATCTATATCCCAAGGGGAGAAAGAGTTCCTTATATAAAACATACCAAAAATAGTCAAAAGGGCTCTGCTTCAAAATTTTCAGGAAGGAAGATCTCTCAAGGGAGCCAACTTCACTGTTGTACAACATTGATGATTAGAAACATTTTTACTTATTTCACTCCTAAATTTTCTCTTTCTACTTTTCTCCTTTGTCACCTTTCTTCTATTTCTATTCTTATAAATTCAAGGAAAGTAATTATTATGCTTCTCCCTCACTGTACTCCTTTAATGCTTACATATAACCATCTCATTCCTCCAAATTTTCCTTCTTTAGGATTAGGGAATCTTATGACAATTGTTCTTCCTCTCATGTGGAGTCAATTTCAGATATTCACTTCTAAATATTTTCTAGCTTATTTCCATCAGTAAGTATTAAGTAAAAGCCAGAATACATTTGGGTTTTGCTGTTAAAATGTTGGTTATTTCCTGATTAATCTATTTCAAGAAAAATAAATCCAAAGATTAAAAATATATCTGTGTATTTTCAAAGGAGATTAACCTAGAGAGCTACCTAGAAAATTAAAGTAGATTAAAAA
Source organism: Sminthopsis crassicaudata (assembly GCF_048593235.1). NCBI lineage: Eukaryota > Metazoa > Chordata > Mammalia > Dasyuromorphia > Dasyuridae > Sminthopsis > Sminthopsis crassicaudata. Next base: position 30,742,729 of record NC_133618.1, on the reverse strand, counting down.
TGAATATTTCTCACATCATAATGGTTAGCCTATTGTTGTAAGATTCTAAAATGATTTTGTAAAAATAAAAGGGCGAATTGTTAAAAAGAGTTCTCCTTGAAGCACCTTTCTTTTTTATGTTTGTGGAGCTTAACTAAAGACTTTCATTTCTTTGTTTTTACATTTATGGGGCTTGACTAACTTTTGCATGTCTCAGTTACTTAATAATTGCTTGGTGGAAAGTATGGGACTGGCAGCTGAGGATGAATAACAACAGATGAAGGACATTTCTATATGAAAAAAAAAACACTTCATTGATGACATCAGATGAACAGATGTGGATGACTAAACATTTGCATCATAGACAATATGTATTGTTGAAATTATAGTTGTAATTGAATGGTTTGATACTGACATTCATCTTTGTTCCATCAATGTGAATTTTCCCTTTAAAATTGACTGAAACCCATCTATGACTGTACATCCTATTTAAATCTTCTAAAAATTGTCCTGATTATACTCTGGTAAATATGGGACATCTAACATTATGTAATAGGTAGTATTCCTTTAGCTAGCTCAAAATTGGGAGGATATTGGTGGCATAATCAGCCTATCCAGTGATTATTTTTCATGTAATCAGCCTATCATTTCTATTTTCCAAACATATTTCCCAATATATAAACAGCATAATGAACAGGATTTCTGATATTTATTTATTGAAATACCACTTTCCTTCATTCACCTTTCCAATTGGTTTCAGAAAAGGAAATTGGTTTCCTAGTTTTGAACCCCCTTCTATAAATTGACTTTACCAGATTTCTCTAGTATGAAAAAAATGAGGGGTTAGAATTCAATATTTTTTAACAAAGGTCTCATCTAGATCTAAGTATCTTGAGAAATAGTATAATGTCAATTTATTCAGAAGAAAATGTTTGTATATCTATATCTATATCTATATGTACCCAAATATGTATACATGCAAAGGAAGTAATCAAAACTGTGTTAAATGTTAAATTGATAAAAATCCAATTCATCTACTTTTTTAAAAAAGCTATTTGTTAATCTTCAATAATAAGAGTCTTTGTTTCAAACAAATAAACTACAGAATATTTCCTTTTTTAAAAAGACTCTGTGGCCTGATTGGTCCACTATTTAAAAAAAATAATTCATATGGCAAGCTGTTAGTCTATAATAGGGGATAATGGACTTAGGCATTAGAAAAGAAAGCTGGAGCTTTGGAAATTGGAAGTATTTTGGGAATTGTTTTCTGTGTGTGTGTGTGTGTGTGTGTGTGTGTGTGTGTGTGTGTGTGTACTAAATACATTGTCATAGGAATCTGAGTCATTAGAACATGGAGGTAAAATTATATATGGATTGATCAATGATTCAATCATTTCTTTCAAAACTTATTAGGCTGTGAACCCAGAAACAACAAAAAGACAATGAAATTTAAGTTGTGACAACAATTTGAATCCTAGTGAGCATTGATCCGTATTTAATTTTGTCCCTTTTGTTGAGAAATAGAGAGACTCAGAACTAGGAGATGCTTGATAAGGATTCCTAAATTTAATCTCTTTCCTGCATAGTCAGAATTAGTGAGATAATGTGAGCAACAGATGTGAACCTGGATGAAGAATTACAAGCTATAGTTTTGAATTTTCCTTGAGACATTAAAGCAGTGAAATGAAAAAAACAAAACCTAAACCAAAACAAAAAAAAAAAAATGTGCCCTTCATTTTACTGTCTGGTTTAGCTTAGGAAGGCTATTTAGAGATGTTCTACTCGATTGTTTTTGTTTTTACTTTTCTAGTGAAGAAATTCTGGTTTGAAGTGACAGATACCTAGCTTTTCTTGATCCAGCATGTATCAAGTTATGAGACTTGCAATCTGAACTCAGCCCTTCTTATTTCAAAGCCACATATAGGAATGTTGGCCCATAAGCTATATAGCCACACCATTTTTCATTCAAATATGAAAAACTTTGTTGGGAGAAATTCAGGGCTATGGGAGAAAAGAATAGGTATTTATTTTATCCATCTGACTGATTTTTAACAACACTAATAATTGATGATGTTGATGATGATAAATAAGTAGTTAACTTTTGTGTAATGCTTTAAAGATTATAAAATTTACATTTAAATTTAATTCTAACAATAACCTTGTAAGCTATTATTATTCATATTTTAACCATGAGAAAACTAAATTTGGGTAGTTGTGTTTTTCTAAGGTTCATGAAGGTAGTATAAAAAACAAGATTTGAATTTGTGTAGTTGACTCAAGCCCATAATTCTATCCAACATTTTACCCATTGAATTTTATTTAAATGTTCTTGATACTTAGGTGTTCAGCTCTATTTTTATTATCCTACTAAAGTACTATGGCTAATTAGTACCATTTCACTTTGGCACTCTTGGGCCAAGACCTGCTCTCTTGATCCTAACTAAGACTCGTAATTTATAATAAGAAAATATTTAATATGTATGAGGTTCCTACTCAATGTATCATTCAATGTTATAATTTCTGAAGGGCAGAAACTACGGATAATATATTATTTCCACTACTTTATATCCTAGTAGGGAATTTTCAATACAAAGAAATATTTGCAATAGAGTGAAACTTTACTAAATAGAAAATTAAACAAATAAAAATAATAAGACATATATAAAATATGTTCTAAAGGAAGTCTGAGAAAAGAAAATGAGCTCTAGCTAGGGATCACAGGAGCTTTAATGGAAGAGCTATGCCATGAATGAAGTAGAGGGTTTTTATTGTCAGAGATGTGAAAAAATAAAGGGTTCCTCAAGAAATAGTCTCTCTCCTTCATTGGCATTCATGTCATGTCAAGAGATAGAGAAAAAAGTCCTTGGGAAAGTGGGTGAAACATTTATATTATTGTGTGGGCAGGAGTGATAGTTTGTGAGGAGTTACATGACTTTTGATATGGGTCAGTAGAACGTGCATGTGGAGATTAGAAATACCCTAAAAGGAGGAAGCCACTGAGTTTTACAAGTCCGGCATTGTACAGATATGTTTGTGGGAGGATGAGGGGATGTTTCTATAATAACTCAACTCACAGTAGCAGTCCTTAACTGTACCAATCAAGTCATCTAAGGAATCAGAGGTCCCATAACTCACCTTTGGCAAATGTTCTTACTAGTTTTCTCTCATGGAAAATCTGAGTTTGAGCACTATTGTGCAATTTTTTTTTTTTTTTTTTTTTTACAAATCCTGTTATATTTAAGCACTTAAATATACTTTGAAATGATGAGTTCAATGAAATGTTAACTGCCAGTTATGTGAAAATTATAACCAATAGCATTATCTACTTTGTAATCCAGTTATTCAGTAAGTACTTATCCAAAACTAAATACCTAAGAAAATTTGTGTCTATCAAGTAAAAGTTACTTTTAAAACTAAAACAAGATTTATTATGTACCCATGAAGAATATTTTTATTTCTTAAAATAGAAAAATTTCTTCCTTTAGAAAACTTATAAAATAGGAAGAGAGAGGTGGGGGAGAAGAAGGGGAAAAGAAAAAGAGGGAAGAGGAAGAAGGAGAAGTAGAGGGAGAGGGAGCACTCTACTTGGGCCATTCATCTGATCCTTTCATCTTTACTTGGACCCTGGAAAGAATACTTTACTAGGAATCATAGGAACTGAATTCTAATTTATTATTCTTATATTTAGTCCCTGTTTTTGATGAGATCTCTTGGCCTATTTTATTTTTCAATAGTAAAATGACATGGGTGGATTTAGATGACCTCTCATTTATCTTCTCACTACAAACCTATATCCCTCAAGTTCCAACTTTAATCAAGGAAATTTAAAAAAAAATGATTAGCTTCATGAGATTAATGAATTAAAATAACAATTTAAAATATTTACATGCAATGTGTCGTACTAGAATAATAGTTGATACATACAAAAAGAGAAATAATCTCTGTTCTCAATAAGCTTACATTATAATAGAGGAAATAGTATATAGGACATTTCAGCAAATGGCAATGCTTCTTAATCTTATTTCTATTCATAATATTATGTATGTTTCTAACTTTTAATTTTATGACAAATTAGGATTTTGATGTCAGTGATTTTTTTCCCCTTGTTCAATAGCCATGGTTGCTAAGAAGCCAAGGAATACAGAAGAAGTTGACAATAAAATCTTCATAAAGGCTTTTTCCTGGATTGCTGTTTGTGAAGAAATGGAAATAAAGTATCAGATTTTTTGGGGGGGGAGGTGAAACTACCATTCCTAATACTTCTTGAGTTTATATTGTTAGTGTTGTCAATTGGCTAGTATTAGTAGAAGGAATACAAGCCTCTTCTCTAAGAGAGATAATTGTAACCTCTCGATGATCATGGGAGCCAGTTTTGAAGTAGAACTAGTAGTTTGGGGTACACTGTAATTTTGGAGGACAGAACCTTGGACTGTGTCCATTTTTAACTTGATAACCATAATTACTTGGATAAAGTTGGCACAATGGATAGATTAATGGAACTGAAGTGAGGAAAAGTCATCTCTGTGAGTTTGAATCTAACTCAGACACTTATCTATTAGCTGGGTGGCTCTGGGTAAGTCACTTAATTCTGTTTTCCTCAGTTCCTTAACTGTGAAATGAGCTAGAGAAGGGAATGGCAAAACCATTCCAGTGTCTTTGTCAAGAAAATTCTAATTGAAGTAACAAAGAGTCAGATGTGGCTGAAATGACTTAGCAATAAGGTTGGCTTTCAATAAGCACTTGAAGAATTTATGAGCAGATAAATATATAAACTTATTGATTGTGATATTCACATAACTGAGTTAACAACTTCCATTTCACTGAAATTCTCCCTTGAAAGCATATTTAGTATTCAGATATTGACAGTCATTTTACTCACTAGTCACATACTGCTTCTTGTCTTTCCTTCAGTGGTTTGCTGCTTCAGGTAGTTGTGCTTGGTAAATCTTAGCTATTACTTAGCCTATGATAGCAATTTGTCAACATTTGCCAGGATAGTTTTTCTTTTTCTCCAGTAAATGCTTCCTGAGATGAAAGAAAGTGTATCTTAATTGATTGTTCTGCCACCAGTTTTTCTCCTTCTTGAACCATTTTCCTTGCCTACTAAAACCACCTTCCTTAGACACAGTCCTGATAATGACACTCATTAGTCCCAAAGCTGTCTTTTGCTCTTTATTCTTCCTAGGATAAAATGTCAGTTCTTCAGTTGAAAATTTGAATCCCTGTACAATCTGAACTGAACCTGTCTTTTGAATATTATTTCATGTTTTTGCTTTTACATTGGCATATTCCTTCCAAACAGAACCAATATCCATTCCCTGAATTTAACATATGATCTTCCATCTCTATTCATTCACATTTCTCCTCATACTGACTTTTCTTCTTCACTATTCTTAGACTAAAGTCTTCCCAGATCACCTTTGGGGATGATTGGGTTTTGATTACTATTCAATTATAATAGGTTGAATACAAGATCATACAATGTATTTTTCAAAGAATGTAAGTTAGGGGCAGCTAGGTGGTACAGTGGATAGAGCACCAGCCTTGAATTCAGGAGGACCCGAGTTCAAATCTGGTCTCAGACACTTAACACTTCCTAGCTGTGTGACCCTGGGCAAGTCACTTAACCCCAGCCTCAAAAAAAAAAAAAGAAAAAAGAAAAAAAAAAAAAAAGAATGTAAGTTCCTTGAAGGGGGTAAGATATATGTTTATGTGTATAAACTTATATGTATAAATGTGTACACACATATTTGTATATAAGTGTACATACATATTTGTATGCATATGTATATATAAATTTGTGTATTATATGTACACACATAAGTGTGTATGCATATAAACATACATATACATAGATACATATGTGTGTATATATGTACATATATATGTGTGTGTATATATATATATGTAGCGAGCTGTTGTCTCCAGAAGCTGCTGGATCGCTCTCTGGGAAGAGATCTGCTGTGTCTTCTACTCAAATCTCTCCGACAGATTCTTCTTCCTGTAATGAACCGTTGTCTCCAGGCAGTTGCTGTTAACTCTTGTCCAAAGAAGTGACTTCCCTTCCTGCAGAGAGCTCCGTCAAGCCTGATGCAATTCAGAGTCTCCTCTTTCTCTGAGAGTCCTCTTCTTTTATTCTCCCAGAGAATGGGCGTGGGATAATGCAAGGGCTTCTGGGAAGAACCACCCCAGCCAATGAGCTTGCCCCCTCTATCAAGTCAACCTGAGTTCTCACCTTGTAACTATCCAGACAACCTCAGTTCTCACTTAGTAATCCTAACATCTCCCCCTTTCTTTTGATTTAGAACATAGGACAGTCATGACCTTGAAACATAAATCCATCAATATGGGAAGTATTACAGATAATTACATAAATTACATAAGCACATAGTAACATAGTAACATAACACATGCTAGAAGTATATAACATAATCATAATCAAATAATCATAAATTGAAAATTTATAAATGTCCATAAGTCCATTGTCCATTAGTCTCATCTTGTGTGAGGAAGTCCAATGATTCCTGCTGGTTTTTAAAGTTCTTTAACAGTCTTCTTATTATCCATGATCTTTCAGTGTCAGATGTTTCTTAGATCTTCTCCTTTATTTTGAGGTCTTTCTCTTTTTCTGTCTCTCTCTGGTGGACAAGGCGAATATGACTCGTTGGCACCCATCTGATTCCTTCTCCTGCTGAAGAAATACAAGCAAACCCTCTCCCCCAGGCAGTTAACCTATCTGGTCCCTTCCATTCACCACTTTCTGGATCTCTCCACATCACCTGGCGATTATCTAAGGACAGTGGAGCTGCTCGCACTGGACACTGCCCTTCTGGTGGGTTATAAAACCTGTCTGCTGGAGCCAGTGCATCTTTGTCAAAAATTAGAAAATTAATGGTATAGAGAACTAAATTTAGAAGTTCTCTAGGGTTACCTGTGGCTCCCCCTTTCTTTTGTTTTTGGAGGAGTGTCTTAATATCTCTGTTTCTTCTCTCTACTATTGCCTGCCCTTGAGGATTAAAGGGTATGCCCGTGGTATGTAAAATCTTATACTGTGCACAAAAGTGTGTAAAATGTTTGGACGTATATGCAGGTCCATTGTCTGTTTTTATTGCTTGTGGCACACCCATAATTGCAAAAGCTTGTATAAGGAATTCAGTGACCACTCGGGCTGTCTCTTTTGCTGCTGGCATTGCAAATGTGAATCCTGAAAAGGTGTCTACCACTACATGGATAAAAGATAGACGACCAAAAGATTTATAATGGGTCACATCCATTTGCCAGATTTCATTGGGTCTCAAACCACGAGGATTCTTCCCTGGAGGGAGTGTAGGAGCATGGAAAGGAAGACAAGCTGTACAGCTTTTTACTATGCTCCTAGCTTCCTCTCTTGTGATTCCAAATTGTAAACGTAAAGCTCGAGCAGCCTGATGATATTTAGAATGAGATTCTTGTGCTTCCTGAAATAAAGGACTACTGGCTAACATGGTTAGAAGGCTATCTGCCTTTGAATTTCCATCAAAAATGGGACCTGGAAGTCCACTATGTGAGTGGACATGCAAGATATAAATCTTGCCTGGATGTTTTCTCACTTGCTCTTGAAGTTCCTTAAAGAGCTGATAAATATTGGAGGCTGCAAATTTTATTTGGGCTGTGGCAATTCTTTGTACTACACCTACTGAATAGGCTGAATCAGTAATTATATTTACGTCTCCTGGGTAATAAGTGAGAGCTAGCATGATAGCAAATAATTCATTCTGTTGAGTGGATTGAAAAGGAGTCCTGATTACTCTCTTTATGGTTAAATCATGAGAGTATATGGCACAAATATTTTCTTTGGAGGCATCTGTAAAGATTGTTGGTCCTTTAAGAGGAACCTTAGAAACCTTTTCTTCAAAAATCCATTGCCAATTATGTAGTAGCCGGGTAATCTTTAATGGAGATCCATGTGCAAAATTTGGAGCGGTGGCCAATAAAATTTGCCATTCTGGGATGTTCTCACAGCATACATTAATCTGTGCGTTAGTATAGAATGTGTATATTTTTTCAGGACTTATCCCAGATAATTGTGTTACTCTCTTAATAGCCTTTAATAAAATCCTAGCCACAAGCACTGGGTAAGGTGTAAGGCTTTGTTCTGGTTGTGCTGGGAGGTTCACCCACTCAATCACTCTGTCTCCTTGATGAAGGACTGCTGTGGGTGCCTCTTTTGTAGCAAAAACTGATATTTCCAAGGGTTTTTGAGTGACTCTTTCAACCACATTGGATAAAGCCAGTTCAACTTCTCTCAAAGCCTTTTGTGCTTCTTTTGTAAGCTGGCGTGGTGAATTTAAAGCACTGTCTCCCCTTAAAATATCATATAGTGGTTGCAATTGACAGGTAGTCAAGCCTAGCACGGGACGCATCCATTGGATATCTCCTATCAATTTCTGGAAGTCATTTAAGGTGTTTAGCTTCTCTGTTCTTAAGGAGAGTTTTTGTACTGTAAGCACCTTAGGATATACTTCATATCCTAAATATTGAAAAGGAGCATGTCTTTGAATTTTTTCTGTAGCTATATGCAGTTTGTAGTACTTTAATGTTTCCATGGTCCTTTGTAGACATGCCTCTAACATTTGTTCCTCAGGTGCACATCCCAAAATATCATCCATATAATGTAACAATATTACTTTTGGAAAGGCTTTTCTTACTGGAGCAAGAGCAGCTGCAACATACATTTGGCACATAGTAGGGCTGTTTTTCATTCCCTGTGGCAAAACTGTCCATTCATATCTTTTATAAGGCTCAGCCAAATTAACACTAGGCACTGAAAAAGCAAATCTTTTCATATCCTCCTTATCTAGAGGAATAGAATAGAAACAATCCTTAATGTCTATAACCCATAGAGGCCATTCTCTTGGCAACTGAGTAGGAGATGGAAGTCCAGGCTGAAGAGTTCCCATAGTTTCCATCTGTTCATTTACTCTTCTTAGATCAGTTATCATCCTCCATTTTCCAGATTTCTTTTTCACCACAAATACTGGGGAATTCCAAGGACTTAGAGAAGGCCGCAAGTGTCCTTGGTCAAGTTGTTCTTGCACTATGTCTAATAAGGCCTGAATTTTATCACTTCTTAAGGGCCACTGTTCTACCCACACTGGTGAATCAGTCTTCCACTGAATAGGAACTGGTGAAAGTGCAGGTAGGCCTTCAACAGCAGCCCTGCCTAAAAAGCCGAAGTGCTTATTTGTAATCCTATCTGCTGTAAAATGTCTCTTCCCCACAGATTGATGGGGATTTTTTCAACCACAAAAGGAGTAAAAGCTCCTGTTTCTCCTTCAAATACCCATCTCAAAGGCCTAGCACTAACTTCTGCTGCTATTGATCCTCCCACCCCAGACATATAGGTGTCTGCTTTAATCTTTGGCCAGTGACCGGGCCAATTGGCACCTCTAATAACTGTACGATCTGCACCCGTGTCTACCAATCCTTCAAATGGTATTCCGTTTATATAAATAGTAAGCATAGGTCGGTCAGCTGTCACAGCTGCTGTCCAATATATTCCTGGATTTTGTTCATTGGAGTCAAAATCTAGGCGACTATCACTAGGTTGCTTATTAGGGGTCCGTAACAATAAGCCTGATGCTACTACTTCTCCTGGTTGATAAATCACACGTTGTCTGCCTGTGTTAGTGACTGGGATATTAGATACACGTTCTCCAGTCTCCCACATCAGTGTATGGATGGACACTGTTTTGTAGGCACTCTCAGAAGGTGAAATGGTCAAGCCTACTGTGCCTGGAGGCAAAGGATCCATAGGCTCAACAGGAACAGATTTCACTTCTCCAGGGAGTATCTCGGTAGTCTCTACTGCACACAACTCTATTTTTCCTAATTTCAATCCCTTTCTTCCATCTGATTGCCTTTTGGCTGATTGATCATGTCTTAAAATTCTCTGGATGTAACCTCGGCTGCCATCATGCCCCACTTGGGGGGCTGAAGCTGGGCCCCATCTGTCATTTCCCTGGGTCAATCTACATTCGGAGGCCCAGTGGAGGCCCTTGTGACATTTTGGACATGGAGTTTTAGGTCTTCTCTCACCCTGTCTTCTCACTGTATCTCCATATCTACACTGAGCTCTTAGATGCCCAATTTTTCCACATTGAAAACATCGCCGAGTTTCTCTAGAAGGCCCTTGCCAGGAGGGACCCTGTCTTTCCACATTCATCATTGTCCGGGTGTAAAAAGCATTTGTTCCCACTGTAGCACAACGTCTTATGATCTCCTCTAAAGGAGCATCTTTGTCTAATCCCCATATAATTCTTTTGCAAATCTCATTGGCATTTTCCTTAGCCAGATGTCTGGTCATTATTTCTGTAGCTGAATTTTCTCCAATAGTTCTTTTGACAGCAGTTTGCAAACGTCCCACAAAATCTGCAAAAGGTTCATTGGGACCTTGCTGTATTTTAGTGAAAGCCTCTCCATGATCTTTCTGTCCAGGAAGGACACCCCAAGCTTTTATTGCAGCCTTAGCAATTTGTTCATATATTGTCATGGTATAATGAATCTGTTCCGAATTCTCTCCATACTGACCTTCACCAGCTAAGTGCTCAAAAGTGAATTGTGTGTTAACTCCTATTTCCAAATTGCATCTGACTTGAATTTTACATAATTCATGAAATTCCGCAAGCCATAATAAATTTTCTCCAGGTTCCAGACATGTCCTTGCTATGGATTTCCAATCATTCGGGGTTAGGACTTCATAAGACAAACCATCTAGTAACATTTTGACATAAGCTGATGTAGCCCCATAAAGGGTACAACCTTTTTTCAAATCCTTAATTTTATTCAAATCTAAAGGTGCATATCTTCTCCTTTTTTTACCTACAGAATCAATCTCTTCAATCACAGGATATGCATGTATAAAATCACTTATATCCTGTCCTTCTCTCTTAGCTTTAACCAATGCTTTTTCTAATCTTGTCATAGGCTTAGGCTGCTTCACAGGCAATTCTGTTTGTGTTTCTGCCTCTTCCCCTCTTTCTTCCTCCATCTCTGAAGGTGGGGTTGATGTGGGCCTGTCAATAATCTGTTCTCTAGGCAGGGTTGAAGCTTCTTCAAGAGAATCATACCATAATTCCTCATTTAAATCCTCTTGCTCTAGGGAAAGATCTTGATCTTTCCTTTTTTCCTCACACTTCCTCCTCTGTTCATTTTTAGAACTTTTCCTTCTCCTACAACTTGCTTGATAGTTTAAGGCTAATTGAACTATGTTGTAGATATAAAATACTTCTGCATATATATGCATATATATATACATGTGATTTTTCTTTAATATCAAGTTTCACAAATATATTATGATTGTCTCCAATAGCAACTTTCATGGATATAAGAAGTCTAGTGCATAATAAGTATGCAATTGTCCAATTATGCTACTCAAGGTGCTTTTGATATTTCTTAGTAATATGTTTATTGGCTTAAATTAAAAGGTCTTTGGAGTGCTCTTCAGCCTCATGATGGCATGATTTGTTCAGGTATCTTCATTTCATGAATTAGTGTTGCCCTCTTCTATGAATAAAAGTGTGTACCTCTAGGGAGGATCACCAAGCAAGTCTGAGAGGAAACTCAGATGAATCACTTAGGAATCAATTATACTAAGTGCACCTTGGAGATAATTATGTCTAAAAGGGCCTGGAGATGGGTAGTCTTACCTTTTAGCTTTTATAATTTAAAATGTGTTTTACATCTAATGAGTAGAATGCTTTTGAAGGATTGCCATTAATTTTCATTTAGATAAAGAAGAAATACAGTTTTAATAGAAGGTGGTATCTGTCTGATATTGGAAAGCCTTGGGAATTTTTCAAGGACCTGGTGGTAGAGATTTGGAAAAGCACTCAAGACAGTGTTGATTTTTCATCACAAAATATTTACATGTATTCTGAAGTTGGAATGATTAAAATAAATGATTAAAAGAACACTTGGTCTTTGTTGTATCACTAAACTTCTCTATGTCTGTCTCCTCATTTGTAAAATGGGGACATGAGTTCACTTGCAGGTCTAATTCTATGGTCCTATGCAATCTAAGCCAAAGGGAAACATTTGTTGTTTTCGAAGTTTATGAAGGGTTGTAATATGTAGAAAAGAGATACAGACCCTATATCTATAGAGTTTATGAACAGAAAGCATGAAGCCAAATCTAGGGAGACTGATAATACTAGGGGAAAGAGTAAAATAGGGATGGAGGAGAACTAATCTTCAAAATAACCACTGGGGAATGGGTAGAAGAAAACAAGCCATTAGATACTTTACTATTTGGTTTTAAATTCAGTTATTTCTCCTTGCTGAAAGTCTATCAATAACATTAAAGACCCTACATTTTAGTACCTTGGACAAAATTATGGTTACCTTATTCTAACTAGCTAATAATAGCTGATTTTTAAAACACCAACATTTACATAGCACGTTTTAGTCTTTCTAATTAAATTTCTATGTTAATGTTTTCATTAGTTGTTTCTAAATAGTCTTCCATGTTAACTTCCAAGTTAAGAAACAAACTCTTCTAATACAGATATAGAAAATACAATATTAATATATGTGCACTCATAGTTCTTCAGCTCTTCATATAAGGGAAAGATATCTATTTTAACTTCAGCAATCAACAATAATAATTTTCCACTTCATTTAGCTAATTGTCTTATGGTGACTTTTCCTTCACATTTTTACTATTATTGTGAATGTAGTTTTTTTCCTCATCAGTATTTCTTCATCTACTTATATTTATGTTATCAGAATTCTTTATAATTAGCATTCCTTAGGTGAGAATGATTTATTTACAATTATGCTCATTTTGGGTGAATATTTATTTAATTTTTTTTCAGCACAGAGAATACTTCTATTAATATTTTTATATTAAAGAGGCATTTCCCCCATTGACTTCCTTATATGAGTAGCTATCTGATAACTTTTCCACAGGATATGAATAGTTTCATATGTAAGAATTCAAAATTATTTTTCAATAGAAATAAGAACATTTACATTGCCACCATCCATGGATTAATGTATTTGTCTTTACATAGTTCCTAAAATATTGACTTGACTACATTGGTGACCATAAAAGCATTTTTCAAATGACTAATTTGTGTCAGAGAGTATACTTGGCATTGAGAATGTAAATACAAAAATGAAGCAGAAGCTTATATCTAGTAACTTAAATACTGATTGGAATGCTTCCAACATATTCAAAGGAAATGCAAGCATTGGTCCGTGAAACCATTATATTTTCTGGGGTCACAGTTATTGTGAGTGGAGTCATAAGGAAGTTCATTGTCAAGTGCTTTTCAAAAGTAATAGTTGTATTGATTTTATTTCTGTGACAAAAGGAAGAGGTGGAAAGAAGAGGAGAATGACTGGCCATAAGAGATGACCCATGTTGTCCAAAGTAAGTGGATGTAAAGCCTAAACTGGGACATAAAGATAGACTTCTTTGAGCAACTTTGCCCTTATGCAAATCAAGCTCAATCCTGGTAGAAAAATCTAAAAATGATTATATTAACATATATCTTTTCCTCAAATAATTACATGTGAAGAATTAAGGCAGAGTTGTTTTAATTTGCAATTACCTGGTCAATTTTTGCTACATGTGTTTTAATGATTTATATTTCTTTATTTCTAACTTAATTGCATTTATTAACCACTTTTCCTAAGTAAAAAAAAAATAATAATAATATTGTTTACTTTAGATTTATATCAATTTCCTAAAGATTTCCAATAGAGACTTTAAAATGTTTTTCCACCAAGTTGGCACATTTTATTATTTTAAAACACTTATTTTCTTTATGAAACTTGAATTTATCTATAAATGAAATTTATATTTATATTTAAATTATGAAATTTAAATCATCTATTTTTTTCTTATAAGTTTATCTATTGTCACATATTTTTTCTTCAAAATCTCTTTTTTCTATACAGTTTTATATTTTTGGACTTTCCTCCATTTTTTCTTTTAGAAATCTACAAAATTAATTCCTTTTTTGTTTTGTTGACCTTAGTTTCTAAATTCTTTACCTTCCAAAAGTGTGAAAGATAGTAAAATTTTAAGCAATTTAATTAATATATTTATGTTAACACTAATTTTTAAAATTCTATAATGTTAACTTAAGTTACTCATCACCTTATCAATAACAGAAACAATAATTAATTTGAATTTTTTGTGCTTTTGATGATTTCTTATTCCTCTTCTAGTTCATTTGTCTGAGGAATTTTTATGTTAAATGCCCTACTTAGTTTTGGCTTTTGCAGTAAAAATTATTTCAGTTCTTCACTCTTGTTAAACGCACCTCTTTTCAACAACAACTATTACTGCTGCTGCTGCAACTATGGTTACTATGACTACCAGCACCACTAATACAATAACAGTAACAACAAAGAAATACTTTCAATTAAATTCAGCTTAGTAGGGACTGACATTTTATACTAACATATTATACCTTTTGTTTCTTCTTTAATATGAATGAAAAATAAAATTGTCTGCCTCATTTTTCATTATATATAAAAACCTAATAACGCACACTAAAACAATTTTATTTTTCTCTAGAAGCTCTGGAACAATAAAATTGCAATTCAGTATGAGTTAAACTAATAGTTTTATTTTAGTTTGTTCCTTTGTCTGCTACTGAGCTAAAATTCTAATGCATCTAAATCTTTCTTGTTTATTGTGTGGTTAGATTTGTCTGATTCTGAGAGGGGAAGGTCAAATGTATTTCTTGAAAACAACATATTGTAGGATTCTATTTTTTAATCCACTCTGCTATTTGCTTCCATTTTATGGTAGAGTTCATCCCATTCACATTCACAGTTATGATTACCAGCTCTGTATTTCCCTCTATTCTATTTTCTCCCCTGTCCTTTCCATTTTGTCCTTAGTCCTATGTTTTCTTTTTACTTGCCCCACCCATTATCTTAACTCTTATCACCCTCCTCCCTTCTCTTATAAGTGCTTTTTTAATCCAGTCCACCTACTACCTTATCTTCTATCCACCCTTCTCCTTCCCTTTTTCCCCAGTGTTTCTGCCCTCCTTTCTATCCTGTTTCTCCCTTCTCTTTTTTGCTTTCTCTGCCTACTTCTTTTTACAATTAGATAATAACACTCAACTTAATGATTAAATTATTCCCTCTTAGAGACAAAACTGATGAGGTCAAACTTCAGAAAATGTCCATCTTTCTTCCTTTTTTCACCTTTCATTGTAATAGATATTTTGAGCCTCTTTTTTTTTTAACCTCTCAATGTCTTTTTTTTATTATTAATTTTATAATTATAACACTTTTTGACAGTACATATATATATATATATATATATATATATATATATATATGTAATTTTTTACAACATTATCCCTTGTACTCCTTCTGTTCTGAATTTTCCCCCTCCTTCCCTCCACCCCCTCCCCTAGATGGCAGGCATTCCCAAACATATTAAATATGTTACAGTATATCCTAGGTACAATATATATGTGCAGAACTGAATTTTGTTGTTGTTGTTGCAAAGGAAAAATTAGATTTAGAAGGTAAAAATAACCTGGGGAAAAAAACAAAAATAACACTCATTTCCCAGTGTTCCTTCTCTGGGTGTAGCTGATTTTGTCCATCATTGATCCATTGGAATTGGATTAACTCTTCTCTATGTGGAGGATATCCACCTCCATCAGAATACATTCTCATACAGTATCATTGTTGAAGTGTATAATAATGATCTCCTAGTTCTGCTCGTTTCACTCAGCATCAGTTGATGTAAGTCTCTGCAAGCCTCTCTATATTCCTCCTGTTGGTCATTTCTTACAGAACAATAATATTCCATAACATTCATATACCATAATTTACCCAACCATTCTCCAACTGATGGGCATCCATTCATTTTCCAGTTTCTAGCCACTACAAAAAGGGCTGCCACAAACATTTTGGCACATACAGGTCACTTTCCCCTCTTTAGTATTTCTTTAGGATATAAGCCCATTAGTAGCACTGCTGGATCAAAGGGTATGCACAGTTTGATAACTTTTTGGGCATAATTCCAGATTGTTCTCCAGAGTGGTTGGATTCTTTCACAACTGCACCAACAATCCATCAGTGTCCCAGATTGCTATTTTTATTCACTATATTGTCCTGTGAACCTAACCTATTCCACTGATCAACTAGTCTATTTCTTAGCTAATAGCAAATGGTTTTGGTGACTGCTGTTTTATAATATAGTTCTAGATCAGGTACAGCTAGGCCACCTTCATTTGATTTTTTTTTCATTACTTCCCTTGAAATTCTGGATCTTTTGTTCTTCCATATGAATTTTGTTGTTATTTTTTCTAGGTCATTAAAATAGTTTCTTGGGTGTCTGATTGGTATAGCACTAAATAAATAGATTAGTTTAGGGAGTATTGTCATCTTGATTATATTCGCTCAGCCTATCCAAGAGCACTTAATGTCTTTCCAATTATTTTAATCTGACTTTATTTTTGTGACAAGAGTTTTGTAATTTTGATCATATAATTCCTGACTTTCCTTTGGTAGATATATCTCAAATATTTTATACTATCATCCATTATTTTGAATGGAATTTCTCTTTGTATCTCCTGCTGTCGGACTGTGTTGGTAACCTATAAAAATGCTGAGGATTTATGTGGATGTATTTTGTATCCTGAATTATTTATGATAGCTTTTTAGCAGAGTCTTTGGGGTTCTCTAAGTATACCATCTTGTCATCTGCAGAGAGTGATAGTTTGATTTCCTCATTACCTACTCTAATTCCTTCAATCTCTTTCTCGGCTCTTATTGCCAAGGCTAGCATTTCTAGTACAATATTGAAGAGTAATGGTGATAGTGGGCAACCTTGTTTCACTCCTGATATTACTGGGAAAGATTCCAGTTTATCACCATTATATATGATGTTTACTAACGGTTTTAAATATATGCTCCTTATTATTTTAAGGAATAGCCCATTTATTCCTATCCTCTCCAGCGTTTTTAGTAGGGTCTATTTTCCCCTGGCTTTTTATTGAATGTAATTTTCATTTCATTGTGGTCTGAAAAGGGTACATTTACTATTTTTCCTTATTGCATTTGATTTTGAGGTTTTTATGTCCTAGTATATGACCAATTTTTTAATAGGTTCCATGAACTGCTGAGAAGAAAGTGTACTCCTTTCTGTCTCCATTTAACTTTCGCCAAAGATCTATCATATCGACTTTTCTAGTATTCTATTTACCTCTTTGAGTTCTTTCTTATTTATTTTGTGGTTTGATTTATCTAATTCTGAGAGTGCAAGGTTGAGATCTCCCACTATTATAGTTTTGCTGTCTATTTCCTCTTTCAGCTCTCTTAATTTCTCTTTTAAGAATTTAGATGCTGCACCACTTGGTGCATATATGTTTAATATTGATATTGCTTCATTATCTATGCTACCCTTTAGCAAAAATATAATGCCCTTCCTTATCTCTTTTAATTAGATCAATTTTTGTTTTTGCTTGATCTGAGATGAGGATGACTACCCCTGATTTTTTGGCTTTACCTGAATCATAGTAGATTGTGCTCCACTCTTTTACCTTTATTTTGAATGTATCACCCTGTTTCAGGTGTGTTTCCTGTAAACAACATATAGTAGGATTCTGGCTTTTAATCCAGTCTGCTAACTGCTTCCTCTTTATGGGGGAGTTTACCCCATTCATATTTATGGTTAGAATGACTAATTCTATATTGCTTGCCATCCTGTTAACCCCTGCTTATGCTTTTCTCCTTTCCTTCCCTCTTACCCCCCTCCCCAGTATTAAACTTGTGAGCACCACTTGCTTTTCACAGCCCTCCCTTTTTAGTACTCCTCTCCCACATTAAAGTTCCTCCCCCTATTTTACCCCTTTTCCTCACAATTTCTGTATTCTCTTCCCCTTAGCTTATTCCTTCCCACCCACTTTTCAATGAAGTAGAAAAAGTTTAACCATAAATCGAATATGTCAATTGATATACACTATGTTCATCCCCCTCCTTTCTTTCTCTCAGATATAATAGGTTACCTTTACCTCTCATGAGATGTAGTACCAGCACATTACCCTTTTTTATGATATAATTTTCTTTCCACCTCTGATTTCTAGGACACATCATACATGTGTTCTTTACATATCTTTATGACAGAAATATAGGTCTCAAGATTTCTTTTTATCTTTTCTGAAATCTCTTGAGTTCTGTATTTGTAGATCAAACATTTTGTATAGATCTAGTTTTTTCATTGAGAATAGATGGAATTCATTTATTTTGTTAAATGTCCGTCTTCTTCCCTGGAAAAGAATGCCCATTTTTGCTGGGTAAGTTATTCTTTGCTGCATACCAAGTTCCTTAGCCTTTTGGAATATCATATTCCAGGCCCTTCGTTCTTTTAATGTGGATGCTGCTAGATCCTGGGTTATCCTTATTGTGGATCCTCCATATCTGACTTGCTTTTTTCTAGCAGCTTCCAATATTTTTTCTTTTGTTTGATGGTTCTTGAACTTGGCCACTATATTTCTTGGCATTTTTATTTTAGGGTCCCTTTCAGTAGGTGATTGTTGAATTTTTTCAATGTCTATTTTACCCTCTGTTTCTAAAACGTCTGGGCAGTTCTCTTTGATAATTTCCTGGAAAATAGTGTGCAGGTTCTTTTTTCCTCACATTTTTCAGGGAGTCTGATTATTCCCAAATTGTCTCTCCTGGATCTGTTTTCCAGGTCTGTTGTCTTTCCAATAAGGTATTTGCCATTCTTTTCAATTGTTTCATTTTTCTGGTTTTGCTTGATGACTTCTTGGTTTCTCCTTGAGTCATTTATTTCTACTTGTTCATGTCTAATTTTCAATGATGTATTTTCTTCACTCACATTTTTTATATCTTTTTGTAATTGTCCAATTGAGTTTTAAGTGAGTTTTTTTCTTCTATGAATTTTTTTCCCATTTCATCCATTTTATTTTTTAGAGAGCTGTTTTATTTTTCCAACTCACTAATTTTATTTTGCAATGATTTGTTTTCTTCATCCACTTTGTCTTTAAATGCATGGGATGACTTCTCCAGACTCTCTTGCCAAGCTTCCCTTTCCTTTTCCCATTTCTCTTCTAGCTCTCTTGTGAGAGCCTTTTTGATTTCCTCTATGATAGTCTTATGTATTGAGGAGCAGATCATATTCCCCTTAGGGGATTCCTCTGGAGACAATCTGCTTTTAGTCTCCTCAGTGTTTGAAGTCTGTTCTCTCTCCATACAGAAACTGTCAGTGGATAGAGCCCTTTTAAATTTTTTGTTCATTTTGTCAGAGCAGGAATTGAAGAAAACAAATTGACAAGAGAAACAATTGGTCTGTTAATGGGTGGGGGGATGGGGCTGGATGGTAATACTGGGTTTCTCTACAGACTGTGGGAGACAACAGCAAGGCACTAGCAGGACAGTGATGGCTTTGCTGTGTTTGCCCTCTGAGGCTCTAAGAATGTGCTGAGTCACTCCAGTTGGGGGTGGGGGTGGCCAGTCCCGAGAGATGCTAACTTTCCGGAGGTTTTATTCTTTACCTCCAGTGTTTACACCTCTGCTAGTCCTGGCTTGCTGCCAAGACAGAGTATCCACACTGGGATAAAAGTCATTTTGAAGAAACAGAAGAGATTGCACCCCTCCCTCCTTAGGTCTGAGCAGTGTAAGCTGCCTGCTTTGCTCTCTCTGCTTGCCCTCAGTCTGTGCCAAGCCTGTTTGTCCTCTCTCCCTAGCAAACATAGACTTTTTCTGGCAAATTTCAAGGATGTCTTCCATTGGTGATTATTTGTGGGTTTCTTTTCTGTCAAGCATTAATTCTGAGGCTTGTCATGAAGTAAGTTCTGAGAGAAAACTTGGAGCTCAAGCAGCTGTTTGCCTCCTCTCCCTATTTTGAGCCTCTTGTAATTGTTCCATTATATCTTCCCATTCCCCTTTTTTTCCAGTACAGATCTTTTCCCATTCCTTAATGTCTTTATCTTTCTTTTAATCACATCACATTAGTCCCTTCACAATCATAGCTTCAGGCCATTTGATAACTCCTTTGTCTGCCCCAGTAACAGATACAATTTCTAAGAGGCAATGATATTGTTTTCCTATCTAGGTATGTAAGCAGTTTAACCTTTAAATATATATGTATGTGTATATGGTTCTCTTGAGTTCTGTGTTGGTAGATTAAATTTCCTGTTTAATTCTGTTTTATTCAATAGAAATAATTGAAAGTGTCTAATTTCCTTGAAGCTCGATCTCCTCCCCTGAAAGATGATGCTGAATATTGTTGGGTAGTTAATTATTGGTGGTAATCCCAGGTTCTTTGGCTTCTGGAATATGATATTTCAGACCTTCTGATACTTTATTGTAGAACCTGGCAGATCCTAGTTGATCCTGAGTGTCGTTCCTTGATATTTGAATTGTTTTTTACTGGCGATTTACAGCAATTATTCCTTGGCATTTTTCTCATGAAATCTCTATGTAGAAGTGAATAATGGAGTCTTTCAATGAGTATTTCCCCTCTGTTTCTAGAATATTGGGGCAGTTTTCTTTAATGATCTCTTCAAGAATGCTTTTCAGGCTTCTTTTTTGGTTATAACCTTCAGGTAGGTCAATTTTTTTTTTTTTTTTAAATCGTCTCTTCTGAATCAATTTTTCCAGGTTGGATATTTTTTCCAATGAGATATTTCACATTTTCTTCCATTTTTTCATTTTTTTTTTTTCAGTTTGTTTGATGGATTCTTGATGTCTCACAAAATCATTAGCTTCCATTTGCCCCCTTTTTTTAATGTGTGATTTTCTTCAGTTACCTTTCATATCTCTTTTTCCATTTGATTTATTCTACTATTTAAGTAGTGATTTTCTTCAGACAGTTTTCCCCCCTTCCTTTTCCAAACTGTTGACTCTCATCCAAATCTCTCTTTTTTTTTTTTTTTTTCCTTCTCCCTCTCTTATTTGCCTTTTGAAGCTTTTTTATAAACATTTCCAAGAAGTCTCTTTGGGCTTGAGACCAATTTATCTCACTCTTTTAGATTTCTTATGTGCACATTCTATCTTTGTCTGAGTTTGTGTTTTGGTATGTCCTGTTACCATATGGTCAAGGTTCTTTTCTGTTTCTTATTCATTTTATTTCCTATTCTTTTGGCATTTCCTCTTTTTTTACTTTTAAGATGAAGCTTTGCTCCTGGAGTAAAAGTTGCACTGTCTCAAGCTTTCTTTGCAGGTCTGAGTTTTGGCTTTCAGCACAGAGGCCCCTTGTTTTTGTAAGGGATGGCTTTGCATGCTCTGTTTAGGAAACAGAGCTTCTGAGCTGTGAATGGAAACTATTCCACTGATTTTCTCCTCTGCTGAGCCAGTGATGGCCTTAATTGCTGATTTGCTGTGATTAAGAACCTTTAACCAGTTTTCCCATAACCCATCTATCTGTCCTGGGCTGAACATCCTTTTCACCCCAATGAGACTGACCTTTCTTGAAGTTTTTAAAGTATATCTTTAGTTACAGAGTGTTTCATTCTATCAGACTCTGCTTAGAAGCTTGGTTTCATGTGTTTTTTGAGGGAAATTGGGAAACCTCAGCAGCTTCCTGACTTTACTTTGCCATCTTGACTACACCCCAGAACCATCTTCTTCTTTTTTCCATTCTTTTGGTTTTGTTTTATTATTTTATTGTTGTTGTTTTTGTTTGTTTGTTTGTTTTCTGTTTTTTTAATTTCACATTTAAAAGTGTGCTTTAATACTTCCTTTTCCATTTGGCCAATTCTAATTTATAAGGAGGATTTTTCTTCAGTGAATTTTTCTCCTCTCTTTTCATTCACCCAAGTCTCTTTTGTAATGTATTATTTTCTTCAGTATTTATGTATGTGTGTAGGAGTGCGTGTGCACATGTCCTTTACTAAATCATTAAATTGTTTTTTCAACATTTTCTTGCATCATTTTCATCCAATTTTTTCTCTCCTTCTCTTTCTTGATTTTCAAAATCATTTTGAGCTCTCTTATAACCTGAAACCAATTCATCTTTTTCTTGGAGGCTTTAGATGTAGGAGCTTTGACTTTGTTTTCTTCTTTTTAGTTTACTGTCATCATAGTAACTTTCTATTTTCAGATTTTTTTTTTTTCTGTTGTTTGCTTATTTTCCCAGACTATTATTTGACTTTTTAATCTGTTAAAGTAGGGCTGTTTCTGGGGTGAAGCATATACTGTCCCAAACTGCAGAAGCTTTATGCAGCTATTTTCAGAGATACTTCTAAGAACTTGTAACTTTTCAGTTCATTCAAGAACTGAACATTCTAAGGACAGTGTCCTTAGGACAGGACATAGCAACGTTGGGTCAAAGCAACAGCATCCTGACTAATTTTTAACACAGATCTGGGAAGGAAAAATCCCCAGGGTTTCTGGTTAAAACAGAAAAAAACAAATAACATTTGTGTTTGCTCTGAGTTGATCTGGATTGAAACAATGACCAAGTGGGCTTGGCCTGAGATCTATTGTTGGTAAATCAATGAAAGCTAGAGTGATTTCCTAGTAAACTCCAAGCTCTCTTGGGAGTTTTCAGCAATTCAAACTTACATTCCTTTTGGCTGAGTAAAGAAGGTATGATATCCTATGTGAACCAAGGGAATAGAATACAAACAGAAAAGAAAAGGCAAGACAAAGATAAGGCAAAGATTAGACATAGGCAAGAAAAAAAAAAAAGAAAGAGAAAAGAAAACAAAAAAGAAAGGAAAGAAGAGAAGAGAAGAGAAAGAGAAAGAGAAAAATAAAGGGAAAAAAAGAAGAGAAAAGAAAAGAAAAGAGGGGAAAAAGGAAAAATAGCAAAGAAAAAGAAAAGAAAAGGAGAGAAAATAAGAGTTGTGTTGTTTAAATGACCCATTCCAGTTGGGTCCCCAAGGGGGTAGCTTCTGTTCCTATTTGCAGAAGTAACTGTTTGTCCTCCATTTTCAGATACATGAAAATGGTTGATTTGTTAGGTATTCATTTCAAAACAAAAGAATGATAGAAGTTTGAGATGGATCATAATAAATGGAAGTGGTTCTCCTTAATAATATATATATGTATATGCACATATATATGTGTTTATATAATCATATTGATTTTCTTCATTAAATTCGTTGGATGAAAACACAAACAGACCAAATCTTTTAATTTGGAAGGTTAGTCGAGGGAGTGGTAATGTTGGTTTAAATCCAAACAATTTTGGCCATTTTTATTTTGAGATAGCCACCCTTGAAATCATTTTGAAAACATATAACACATATCCTTAAATGATATTTTATATCTTATCGATCTAATGAAAGAGATGGTGTTTTATAAATGAATTAATACATTTGTTAATAGTAGAGTAAGATAATTATTTAAGTAATTGGGTGCCATTTTTTTTTTTTTTTTATTTCCAGTGTTTGCTAGATTCATCACCTTAGGCAACATCTAATTTCAATAGATTTCAGTTGTCTTACCTGTAAAATGAAAGCTTTGAATGAAAGTATTTCTAAGGTCCTTCCACTTCTACATTTATGATCTTAGGAACCAAGAATCATTTGGCAACATTCCTAATCTTTTGATGTTTAAATCTTTGTTGTTTTTGTTCATCCTTTGTTTTTGAAAAGGACCCATGTGTGATTCCTTGACTTTCTTGTGATTTGGATTTAAGTCAAACAGAATTGAAAAAAGGTGCTCTTTCTGAGTGATTGAAGTTCAGTGGTAAGGCAAAAATCAAGATAATTGGCAATGGCCCGGAATATAGTGGATGACCTTGGCATATTCATTGTCTGACCAAACTCTAATATCTCCACCACACTGGCACACACACCACCATTATGACTACTGGAATAAATTGTTCTCATCTGCCCATTCTACTAGAGGGAGTCTTAACTTAGTTCAGGTAGATATCCCCCTAACTCATCAATGTGTTTATAGCCTGTTGGCTACCCTCAAACAGGATTGAGGATAATTTGCAGATATCCCTCCTAAATTGTCTTTTTCTCTAAACCCATTTTCCTTATCAGGAACAGAATCTTGGATCTACAGCTTATTAGTTTGATAGTATTAAAAATGTAAGCTTATTTATGTTATATGCTGTCAACCTATTATTAGGCTTACAAAGCTACAGAGGAGCCATAATTTATGCAGTGGCTGTGTTCAAAGTATGCAGAATATGGACACAAATCAGTAGCCTGTATAATGATATGGGAAACAGTATCTCCTGGGTTTATCATTCAAGAGAGCTGCCTTACAAATGCAATGCATAGCCATGAATATTACATATTGCAAGATAATTAGGAAGAATAGAATAATAACAAAGGAGTGAAATAAGTGAAAATAAGGGGGAAAATGCATGGATTAAAACAAACTATATTCGAATTGATCAAAACTTAACCATTTATTAATGAATCAGAAATGTTTTAAAGTTCATTTCATATAAATATTTTTTTTTTATTGTGGCCCATTCTCCTTTATCATTTATTCTCTTTCAGAAATACTAAATGGCTTCTTGCCATAGAACAACACTATCTATGAAAAAATTAACTTGAGATCAGATAAAATTCAATGGAGAGATGTGTAGTAGAGACAAACAGGTTGCCACTGCCAAAAGCACTATTATACAGGAGAAGGAAAGTCAGGGTTCAATAAAACCGTGTCTAATCTGGTCTTTTTTTTATGAGGAAAAAAAAATGTGGTAAGCAAGAGAACTGCTAATATAAATCAATCAATTATTATTGGAATATGTGAATTCAGGACAGTGGTTAAAAACCTTGATAAAAGTCACATGCAATTGAGAGGTGTGGGGGAGTTGTGATTTATATTAATAGTGCAAATTGATCATGTGAATCAATCAACAACTATTTGTAAAATATTACCTACATGTCAAATATTATGCTAGGCACTGGGGATAAAAGTACAAAGAATTAAAAAAAAAAAAAAGAAAAGTCCTTACTTTTACTGAACTTATCTTTTGAGAAGATATATTGGGTGATAAGAGAATTCTGGAATGAAGGTTAAAAAACACCTGAATTCAATCTGCTCTCCACTTATTAGCTAAGAAATCCCAAACTTTGTCTATCCTTCCCCCATCCATGCTAACAATATACGAATTTAGTGAATCTGTCAATAAAGATTTATTAAGTACCTCTGGGTACTGTGCTAGGTAACTAGAAAGTAAGAAACCTCAGGCAATGGCTGAAGTTGGAGGCAGATGGCATTCTGTATAGATGGAAATTTACTTGTCAGTAAGAAATGAATTCAAATCTTCTCTTAGATTCTAACTAGTTGTTTGTTCCTGAGGAAATCATATAAATTTTCCCATTTCCAGTTTCCTCATATTTAAAATTGGGATGATAATAATCCCACTTAACTTATAAGATTGTTATGAGGACTGAAATGAAATAACATGTCAAACCTTATAAACATAGTAAAGTACTACATATATGCAAGTTGTTATGCTTATATGGCCCTAAGTTACTTTACCTCTTATTTTCAGTTTTCTTATCTATAAAATGAAAGAATATAATTCAAGGGCCTTTAATTTTCCTTTTAGCTCTAAATCTATGATTTTGTGGATATTTGGAAAGGGATCCTATTTAAAACATACTGTCTATATGTGTAACTGTTGAAAAAGAAAGCCTAGGAATTCTCATTCTTTTTTCTAAATTACTGGTTTACCACTCAAACCTTTTTTAGGGAAATCAAATGTCATTTGTCCAAAAATCTGAAGGATTTAAAAATATATGTATCTATATGTTTTTATTTGAAATGACTGGTTGAGAAAGCTTATTTAGATACCTGTAAAAAATGCAATATTAACTAATCTTTAGCTACCTGACCATGGGGGAGATGCTCAATTGCATATGATTTGATGAATCTCCACCTTAATTAGAGATCAAAATGCAAAATCCAGTCTTCATAGACATTCTCTGCATTTGCATCTCTGCTCTGAGAAAGTTATAGTATTTATATTCAAGAAGTGCTCTCTTTATCATCTCTGGCAGGGACTATGAGTACCCTGTTAGGTAGAGTAAAAAACTGAGCTTAGTAAATCTAGATTATACAATGCCAACAAATCCAAATTTACAAGCAAAACAGAGAATTGATATAATCATCCTTGTAGTTCATGGAGGTAGGGAAAAATAATAGTAATGTCACTGCCATCACTTCAATTTTGATTAAATGTGTATGTAGGGATATGTGTGTGTGTGTGTGTGTGTGTGTGTGTGTGTGTGTGTATGTGTGTGTGTATCTTGTGGCCATATGAATGGGAGTTAGAGGAGGTATAGAAATTATGTAAATAATTATCAAGTTTTTAAGCTTCAATATATCTGTTGTAAACATGTTAAAAATTTGAAGAACAAGTTTGTCTCGTTGTTGAATTTCCCTTTGTAACACAAACTTAATTTAAGTATTCAATGTCCTCACCTTTCTTGTTGATTTCATTACCACTGTATGATGATGGTGTAATATAATTTGTCATGTGCATCATAAGTTAATGTTCTTTATTGTCCATTCTATCCATTATCTGATCTAATCTTTTTAGATAACTTCTGAGGTAGACATCTTGGGGATTATTATCCATATTTTATGTGGAATGAAATCATTTGTCCATGGTCATGCAATTAATACACTTCAGATAAAGCATTTGCTCTTAGGTGCTACCTATTCCCATATACCTTGTTGCTAACTTTGGTATAAAAGTCAGGAATACTGGGCACTAGTGTCTATTTATGCCTTTAAATATATCTCAATAATAATTTATTCTTTCTATTCTTTTTTTTTTTCCTTATCCACAAAGTTTTGGCATTGAACAAGACAATTTTGAAGAAGACATTCACTCTCTTTATACCTCTTCCTTACCTATATAATACTGAAATTGGACTACATGATTGCTAAAGTTCATGGCTAAGAAATCTGGAGATTTTCATCTGATTCTAGATCTGAACAGTAAGGAGATTTCATCAAGTAATAATATTTTGAAGCTAATTCTTAGTCTTATACATCTAGCTTTTTAGAGTAAAGACTTTATAAAAGAATCAATAATAAAGCTGATCACTGAAAGATAAAGAGGTTAATAAAACAAAAGATGATGATGAACAGCATTCCAAGTAGAAGAATTAGTAGTAACAAAGGCATAATTGTGGGATTAGACAAGGAATATCTTAATAATAAACAGAGAAACTTAGAGGAATAAAGCAAAACAAACAAACAAAAACAATCCTTTAGGGAAGAATTAGGGACATCATGCTAACTTTCTATCCACTAAGGTTGGGCAGGTTCCTTTAAAATGATCAGATAGGAAGCCAGAGCCAAGATAGTAGGGAATAGACATATCTTTATCTGAACTTTTCCTGGTGCCCCTCAGATCAACACAGATAAAGCCTTTGAACTGGTTTTGGAGTGACAGAACCCAAAGATTATTTGGTGTGTAACAAATTTCAGTAGAAGATACTTTGGAAGAAATTTAGACAAAGATCTGTTTCAACTGGGCAGTAGGGGGAACCCCAAGTGCAAATGCAGTATAGGGAGCCAGGGCAGTGTGGTGTCTGATGCAGGGGAATCTACTGGGAGGCTCTTAGCCAAATTCAGGGGCATTGGCTTCTTTGTTCTGATTACAAGCCAGTGGATCAGTAAATTAGCTATGAGACATCCTACACAAATACAAAAGGCAAATAGTAAAAAAATGTGGGACCTGGCCAGGCCTATCCACTGGAAGTCAATCAGCTGCATGGGCCCCAGGGCAACCTAAAGAGGCTGTCAGTCACCTATAGAGGAAGCTTGAGATAACCCCCTCTTTGTCCTAAGAGCAGACCTTAACCATTTAAAAAAAAATGAGTAAAATTTTATTTTGTTTCTCTTTTTTTCTTGTGCAGCATGAGAATTGTATAAATATGTATACATATAATAGATTTAACATGTTTTTACTAAGTTTAACATATATTGGACCATTTGCCATCTGGGGGAGGGCATGGGGAAGGGAGGAAATTGGAAAAAAAAAAAAAAAAAAAAAAAAAAAAGGGAGGAAATTGGAACACAGAGTTTTGCAATATTTTGCTAATGTTGAAGAACTGTCTATGTGTTTTGAAAAATCAAAAACTTTAACAAAAAAATTAAAATGAACAAAAATAATTTTGACCATAGATAGCTTTTATGTAAAAAGAGAAAAACAGATCTTAAATTCTGAGGATCCTAAAGACAAATCATCTTGAAAACCCAAAGGGTGATATAAATTGGTCCCCATCTCACAAGGATCTCTTTGGAGAATTTTAAAAAATTCTTAAAATGATCAGGTAGAACCTGAAAAACCTGGACTCCCTATTTATATATTTATATATTATTATATTTGGACTATTGGATGGTAAAACTGACTAAAATTATCTAGAATAAACCACTGTTCCAAGTGCTACCATGTATTGCATATAAAAAATTGAGTATATGGATCAAATATAATAATGCATATAAATAGTACTTTTCAAAATTTAAATTTTATAAATTAAATCTATGTATTTTTATTTATATATGGAAATTAAATAAATTAAAATTATGTAAATCATAATATTGTAGATTTAGAGGTAAAAAGAACATCACAGCTAATTGACCTTAATCCTTTTGATGAGATCTTGAATGGTATTTTGGACCAAGAGAAAATAAATAATTGATCCCTGAGGCAAGGAACACTATACCGAATGTGCCAAAATTTGATCTAATCTTTGAGAGAATAAAAGGACAGATAAATACAATGTATTTTTTTTTCATTTTTTCATTTTCATTTAGTAGAATGTTTTGTAAAAGGGGAAGAGTTTTATGTTTATGAACTTGTTGGAGAGTAAATAAAACAATTAAAATTTAATGCAAGGATTGGTCAAAGTCCTTGGTCTTTAGGAGGAGAAGTGAAGGAGGCAGGAAAGCTGAAAAGCAGCTCTGGAGTTGGAGACTGAAGTCTTCTCTCCTGAGCATGTGCAACAGAGATATTCTGATGCTCTCCCTTAGCCCTCTAATCCTTGCCTCTGATTATCTCACCAGAACACATTCAGCAAGCACCAATATTGAGGAGAACCATCACATCACCAAGCAGTCTATATGTTTATAGAACCATTATCTCACATTGAATAGGTAATTAGCCTTAAGTTCTCTCTGTCTTAGATTCAAATACAACTTTTCAGAATTCCAGACCTCTACAGGTGATGATGCTAAATAAATAATGAATAAATCACATTAAAAAGATGTTACTCTAACCCTCTGAGAAAAGTTTCCATCTGTGCAAAAATCTGATGATTCATCACTACTTGGGAAAGGACCTCAGGCTTCCCATTTTCATATGATCTTTTCTGGTTTTCACTGAATGATACACACCTCACATTCATTCATTCATGCTTGGGGGTTTGAAGCCAGTTGTGCCTGAGGTTATTTCCCAGAAGTAACCAAAGAATGAAATCTCAAAAAAAAAAAAAAAAAGTAAAAGAAAAAAGAACACTATTTTGTAGTTGTCCTTGGGAACTATTGTGCCAATCACCTAGAAAACTGTAGAGATTTATTTACATGCATCTGGCATTGTTTTTCCAATGAACTGCATAAAAATAAAATAAAATCAATTTCCATGCTATGATTCAAAACTATCTCTTCCCTATTGGAACTATATTGAGGAATATTCCTTCCTGGAAAATTGGTTTATATTCTCCAAAGAAACTTGTTTGTAAGATATCTCCACTTAAGTATTTGTTTTTCCTTTATGTCTCTTACACATCCCTGCTTCCTCTCAGTGATCAGACTGACCTCAGTAATAGAGAGTTGTTAAAGGTATTTATTCTCTGAACACCTTCAAACATAGAATAATCATATTCTGCTCAGACAGAATAGCAAAGATCCATGGAACCTGAATGTGATTCTGAGCTGTACATCTTGCCTGTGCATACTTGAGAAACCCTCCAAAGAACTATTTTTTGTTTTTGTTTTTGCTTTTAACACATTGTCCTTTCTTTGTAAGACATTTTTTGATTAACTACCTATCTTATATTCTGCTTCCCACAGAAACCAACTTCCAGTAAGTTCTCTTTATACCATGAACAAATATGGTAGATTTTAACAAATTAATTAGTTACTCATTTAAAAAAAATAATAAATTCCCTGAAACCAAATTAAGAGGGTAGAACATAGAATGAGATTGAAATAAAGGCATGGCTGGGTTGGCTAGATTTCATAATAAATCTGTTGCCAGCAAATTTGACCCTAAACATTTATTACCTAATGGAAACTCAAGCCAGTTTGTCCTTTCCCTAAAATCAAAATTCTTTAATCCGTTCTGCAATTTATGGGATACAGCATAGGGGAAATATGGCAGTGATCCTGAGTCTCCTGACTTTAGAGTGCTATTGTTCTACCTTAGGAATAGGACAACATTATTGGCTATCAGATAATATACTGGTCAGGGATAAACAAGTTTCTGAGATAATAGTGAATAGACCATCCCTCAAACTGACCTGTAAGCCATAAAATTAGCACATAAATAACATGAAAATTCTGGGATCTCTAACTTTTCCTATAAATCTACCTTCTTGTTCCTGGTTCTTTGCTAAATCCTTTGGTCTGTGACCCCAACCTTTTGAGGTCTCTTTGAACCTCAACTAGGTCATTTTCCTCAGACTTTATTCTACAGCTCTCCCTGGCTTTGTCCTTCAATTATTCTTCCAATTCTCCACTGATTATGTCTTTATCCTTCAAGAATTGTCAACAATTCCTCCCTGATTTTATGCTTCAAGCATCTTCCCAATTTTGTCCTTGAAGCATTTTCCCAGCTCCTCCTGGATTCCTTCAAAGTATCTTCCCCAAATCTCTTCTGGTTTCTACCCCCTTCCTTCTGTCTATAAAAATCAATTCTTCCCAAAGAATTGAGAAAATGGAAAAGCCTAAGAAAACCCTAAAGCTAGTGGTTTTAGGAGCAACACAAACAATGGTTACAAATAGCAATAATTTCATAATGAGTTTGTTAGTCCTCAAACTTTTTAAATAGGGGGCCAGTTCAATATCCTTCAGACTGTTGGAGGGCCGGACTATAGTAAAAACAAAAACTCACACTCGGTCTCTGCCCCTCAGCCCATTTGCCATAACCCTGTGGGCAGCATAAACATCCTCAGCGGGCCACATAAATGTCCTCAGCAGGCTGCATCTTGCCCGCGGGCCGTAGTTTGAGAACCCCTGTACTCAAGCAGTAACTATTCCACCTCTACTATTCCTTAATTGTACATATAAACCTTAATATTAGCTAATCAACCTAATCTTTGTCCTTTTTCCCACAAAGTTATCTCCCTGATTCTGACTTTTTGCTAGATTCCCTAGGAATTTTAGCTCACTTCAATTGGCTTTACAATTATCACCTTGATTCAGACTCTGCTAGATTCCCCTGGAATTAGCCCAGTAATTTCTTCTTGCTTCTGCCCCTTTACTAAACTCCTTTGGAACTTTACCATGGTGTCAAGCAGCATAATACATTTTTTGCTAATTAACTTGGAGACAAACTGAGTGTCCAAATCCTTTCACCAAACTCATAACACTGATCAGGGGGTATCTAATGTTGTCGCAGTGTCTTTCTCCTCAACAGTATGACACAAAATCATATTTGAATTTTTCCATGATCTTTACTTATTAATAAAATTACCTTTCAGCTAGGAGAATACCTCATTGTGATTTTTCATCATCTTTGTGCCTCCTCTTTGCTCTCCCAAATATCATCACATGACCACATCACTATGTGATCCTAGACATGTCACTTAACCTCTGTCTACCACAATTTCTTCAGCTGTAAAATTGGGATGGTGATAAAGATGATGATAACAGCAATGTAATAGTAGTAGAAAAGTGCTTTGGAAAACTTGACACAATAAATTTCTTCATTTGTATTTTGTCAGTTGTAGGAAATTTAAAGTTGAATTATGACATAATCTCTGCACTGAAGAAGTTTACAATGAGATATGAGATATGCTGTAGTGATAAAAACTTTTTTAGTGATTTAAGGCTAACAAAGCAGTGTCTTATCTCATTTCATTTTCTTTTTTATTGTTTTATTTTTTCTAGTTATACATGTATAAACTTTTTATTACATTTTTTATGAATCATAGTAGGAGGGAAAATCAGAACAAAATAAGAAAAAAAATGAGAGAAAAATAAAACAAAAAAAATGAACATAGTATATGTTGATTAACATTCAATCTCCATAATTCTCTTTCTGATGCAAATTGTGTTTTTTATCTAAAATTTATTATGATTGACTTGGATCACTGAACCACTGAGAGAACCAAGCTTTTTATGGTTCATCATTGCATGATATTGCTATTACTGTGTACAATGCATTCCTAGTCTTGCTTGCTTTGCTCAGCATCAGTTCTTTGTAAATCTTTCCAGACCTTTCTAAAATCTAAAAAAAAATGTTCATCAATTTTTATAGAACAAGAATATTCAATTACTTTCATATACTATAACTTATTCAGCTATTCCCAAATGAATAGGTATCTACTCATTTTCCAAATCTTTGCCAACACAAAAAGAGCTGCTATGAACATTTTTTGCAGGTGTGGGTACTTTCCTCTCCTTTATGATTTCCTTAGGATACAGACCAAGTAATGACACTGCTGGGTCAAAAGGTATGTACAGTGCTATAGTTATCTGAGCATAGTTTCAAATTACACTTTAGAATAGGTGGATCATTTCACAACTCCAACAATGTATTAGTATCTCAATTTTCCCACATGCCCTCTAACATGTATCATTATCTTTTCTCATCATTTTAGCATTGTTTGTCAAACAATGGGGGGTTGTAAAATACTAGACAACTGTAGTCATTGATTATTGTCTCATTTGTATCTAACCTATTGGATCTAATACTCTAATTCTTAGCCAGTACAAAATGATTTTAATGATTGCTGCTTTATAATAGAGCTTTAAGTCTGGCACTGCTAGGCCACTATCCTTTATATATGCATATATATGTGTGTGTATATGTGTATATGTATGTATGTATATGTATATATTTTTTCATTAATCCCCTTGATATTTTTACCCTTTTCTTTTCCAGATAAATTTTGTTATTATTTTTTCAAATTCTGTAAAATAATTTTGATTGATATGGAACTGAACAAATAGACCAATTTAGGTAGAATTGTCATTTTTGTTAATTGGATTGGCCTAGCCATGAGCAATTGGTTTTCTTTCGGTTTTTTCGATTTGTCTTTATTTGTGTGAGGTGTTTTGTAATTGTGCTCATATATTTCCTGGGTTTGTCTTGGCAACTAGACACACAAATATTTTATTATATCTAGAGTTATTTTAAATGGAATTTCTCTTTCTATATCTTAAAGATGGGCTTTGTCAGTAACATATAGAAATTCTTGTGATTTGTGTGGGTTTATTTTATATCTTACAACTCTGCTAAAATTGTTTATTGTTTTGATCAGGTTTTTGGATGATTTTCTAGGATTCTTTAAGCAAATCATCATATCATTTGCAAAGAGTGATACTTTTATGTTCTCATTGTCTATACTAAAACCTTTAATTCCTTTTTTCCTTTTTTTATTGCTAAAGTCAATATGTCTAGTACAATATTGAATAATAGTGATAATAATGGACATCCTACTTTCATCCCAATCTTATTGGAAATATATGGATCTTCTCTCATCTTACTTCATTTTCAACAACCCCATGTTGCAGTTACCAAAAAAAAAAAAAAAAAAAAAAAAAAAGAATGTTACTCCATTTTAAAGATGAAACAATAATCATTCAGATATATTAATTAGCTTAGTCATTACATGACTGGAAAAGAGAGTTCATTTCAGGTTTTATTGATTAAAAATACATAGACTATCCATTCCACTATTTTGTCTCACTGCATACAAATATGGGATAGAGGAACTAAACATTAGATAAGGATAAAGAGAAAAAGAAGTGGACATCTTCCTAAAGTTGATCAGATTGCAAAAAGAAATAAAACATAGGGCATAAAGAGTATATTTGTGTGCATCTGTATATATATATATATATATATATATATATATATATATATATATATATATATATATATATATATATATATAATATATATATATATTATATATATATATATATATATATATACACAAAATTTTGGTTCTTTATAGTCTGATTGGGTTTCCTTTCTTGTCATTTCTTAATTGACTTTAGAAGACTTTTCTGTCTCCAACACTTTTACATTAAAGTAAATGTCATCTTTGAGAAGATTAAATATATTCAGCCTAAGCATTTATCATTATTCTTATAAGCCAATTGTTTAGTTTGATCAGTCAACTACAAATAGAGGGCAAAAATGGGATCTTGGGTAGTACACTGCTGGAGTAAAAGGAAGGGGAAAAATTATTGAGAAAATGTAATGATCTTTCAATTGTGTGTTAACCACAATTTATCATTGGTTGTCAGTCAAAGGAACTATGTTATATGCTAAATATTCCCCTTACTCTAAGACTTTAAGGAAGATATCTTCTCTCTCTGCATCTCAGCATTATCATTTATAAACTTAATAAAGCAGAAAAGATGATTAGTAATAATTCTTCCTGCTCTAAATAATATAACTTCCCTTTTAATAATACATTTTCCCAAAACAATGTATTTTTATTTATGTTGTTTTATGTTGTCCTTCATAACATCGCTTCAAGATAATATTAGAACTGAACAGATGATTTCTCTGATAGAAAGAACTCCCACAGGAGAGAAATCTTTACAGCATTTTATAGTTTGAGAGAGTCATTGAGAGTTTATTGGTCTTATCAAACATTACTCAGTGAGTAAGTAATAGAGGAAGAATGTTAACCCTGCTTCCAAGTTCTTGTTTCCAAGGTTAGGTCTCTATCATCTATCCTAAGTTGCCTCTCTATTTGTGCCTCAGAAAGTGAACTAACTTTATAGAAAAAAAAGTTAGGATATATAAAGAAGAATGGCTCATTATTTTAATGGGGTATTATTATGTCATGAGTAACAACAAATTTTAAGACTTCAGAGGAATATAAAAAATGTGTGAAGTCATAACAAATGAAGTAATCAAAGTTAAGAACATACTATACACAATGATTATGATAATATAAAAAGAAAACCCAACGATATTGTGCAATTTTAATAGACAAGGTTAGTTCTTCAGAAGCTTGGGAAGATATAAATTTTTCCTTCATGGTAGAGTTGAGGAATAATGCACATAAAACATTATAAATACTAAAAATACTTGATATATTCGTTGGTGTACTTTATATTTTAGATTTAAAGATGTTATATGGGATGGATTCCTGAGCAGGGCAAAGAGAAGAAATATATTGGGAAATGAATATGAATTAAACAAAATATAAAGAATCAATCAAGTGAACCATTGTAGCATTGAAATTGTAGCATTGAAAAGTTTCAGCTTATAGCATACTGGATTAAAAGCCAGAATCCTATAATATGTTGTTTACAAGAAACACCTTTAAAGTAGAGTGATAAATACAGAGTGAAAGTAAAGGGCTAGAGAAGAATTTATGTTCCAGGAAAAAAGCAAGGGTAGCAAAAATATATCTAATTAAAAGAGATAAGGAAGGAAACTATATCTTGCTAAAGGGTACCATAGATAATGAAGCAATATTAATACTAAATATATATATATGCACCCAAATTCCTAGAGGACAAGTTAAGAGAGATGCAAGAAGAAATAGACAGCAAAACTATACTAATAGGGGATCTCAAGCTTGCTTTCTCAGACCTAAATAAATCAAATCACAAAATAAATAAGAAAGAGGTTAAAGAAGTAAACAGAATGTTAGAAAAGTTAGGTATGATAGATCTTTGGAGAAAATTAAGTGGAGACAGAAAGGAATTTACATTTTTTTTGTTCATTCATGGGACCTATACAAAAACTGACCATGTATTAGGGCATAAAACTTCAAAATAAAATACAGAAAGGCAGAAAGAATAAATGCATTTTTTCCAGATCAGAATGCAATAAAAATCACATGCAATAAAAGGCCAGGGGAAAATAGACCAAAAATTATTTGGAAACTAAATAATCTAATCCTAAAGAATGAATGGAGTAAAGCAACAAATAGATACAATAACTTCATCCAAGAGAATGACAATAATGAGACAATATGCCAAAATTTGTGGGATGCATCCAAAGCAGGATTTAGGGGCAATTTTATATGTCTAGATGCTTACTTGCATAAAATGGAGAAAAAAGGAGATCAATTAATTGGGCTTACAATTTTAAAAAAAGCTAGAAAAAGAACAATTAAACCCCCCAATTAAATACCAAATTTAAAATTCTGAAAATAAAAGGCAAGTTTAATAAAATTGAAAATAAGAAAACTATTGAATTAATATATTAAATTAAAAGTTGGTTTTATGAAAAAACAACAAAATAGACAAATATTTTATTAATTTGATTAGAAAAAAGAAAAGAAGAAAATCACATTTTTAGTCTCAGAAATGAAAAAGGAGAATGGCTGAGTAAGTTATGGTATATGAATGTTATGGAATATTATTGTTTTATAAGAAACAGTCAGCAAGATGATTTCAGAGAGGCCTACAGAGACTTACATGAACTTATGCTAAGCAAAATGAGCAAAACCAGGAGATTATTTTATAAGGCAACAGCAATATTATGCATCAATTAATTCTGATGGAGTTGACTCTTTCCAACAATGAGATGATTGAGGACAGTTCCAATGATCTTGTGAGTCAGAAAGCCATCTACACTCAGAGAAACAACTGAGTGTGGATCACAACATAACATTCTCAATCTTTTTGTTGTTGTTCACTTGCATTTTGTTTTCTTACTCATTTTCTTACTTTTTGATCTGATTTTTCTTATACAGACAGATAATTGTAAAAATATGCTTATATATATCAGATTTAACAAAAATGTTTAACATGTATAACATATATTAGACTGTTTGCCATGTAGGGGAGAGAGTAGGGGAAAAAGGGGAAAATTGGTAAAACAAGGGTATGCAAGGGTCAATGTTGAAAAACTATCGGTGCATATACTTATTTTATTTTATTATTTTTTATTTTATAGCTTTTTATTTATAAGATATATACATGGGTAATTTTTCAGCATTGACAATTGCAAAACCTTTTGTTCCAACTTTTCCCTTCCTTCCCCCCACCCCTTCCCCTAGATGGCAAGTTGACCACTACAAGTTAAATATGTTAAAGTATAAATTAAATACAATATATGTATACATGTGTATATGTTTGGAAAATAAAAAAAAATTATAATAAAAAATAAAAGTTTCATCCTAGGATACTACTTTTACTCCAAAGCAATGGGTCTCTATGTCTGTTTTACCCATGATTAAAGGTAACATAACATGATGACTCATCATAATACCAAAAGAATGATAATTTTCTCAGTCTTCTCTCTTAAAGTCAAATATAATTTTCTAGTATCCTAAGTTTTCTTGCAACTACTTAATGGTAGCTTCTATATTCTTTTAAAAATTCATTTTCAGTTCCAAAATTCCTTCTCCTTCTTTTCCTTACCCATTGAGAATATAAGAAATATAAACAAATATAATACCTAATATATAAATGAAATTCTTCAAAACATATTTCCATAATTAGCTTTTTATTTTCACAGAATCATAGAACTTACTGGTTTTACTTATTTTGCTTTACTATACTATCGTACAAACTTTTTTATCTTCTTCTTCATCATCACTACATTTTTATAGTATTTTCATCTGTATCATGCTCTGCACTATTTTACAATTATTATCCAATTTAATCCTTCTTTTCTTTTTAGTTGAATTAGTCTCTTGATCATATTTATTTTTCTCAAGTCATTCCATTTCCCTTTCATCTCTTTCCCTTGACATCCTTTTTCATCTCCATGAATCTCACTTCTTCAAATTGTTCCCCTTTTTCTGTTCATGTTGGATCTTTCTCCTTCAGCTTCTAAATTCATTTTAAATTTGTCCTAATTAAAATCAGAAATCAGTCCTCTTCTACAATTCCCCACAGACAATTTTATAATTTTTTCACCTTCAAATTCACCTTAAGTATCTCCTTGCCTATTCTCCAGTTTACAGAAAACCAGAAGTAGTTATGTATTATATATTCTTTCTGATGTGATACCTAAAATATTATCCCTTTCTGGCAATAACATTTATTTAAATAAACAAAAATAAAGCAGACACTTCTAATTAAAAAAAAAAAAAAAAAGAAACCCATTGTTAGTGAATAAAAAGTCAGCATCACTAAGATTGTCATAAAGAATTGGTTAGTTGCTATGGTCCAGTCTAGCTCCTCTGAAGGGCTCAGAATAAGGCCTTGTCAGGATAAGCAAAAGTTCTTGCCCCACGTGTGGATACCAATTTGTAAAGTTCTTGAATTGTAAGGGTCTGATCGTCTGCTCAATTATAATCCTTCTCTGGGAGGAGATCTGTAAAATCTTTTCCTCTGTGTGCAGGTTTCTTGGGAGCTCTGAATCTCCTCCAACTCTTGTCCTTTCTCAAATCAGACTGGTCTCCTTTCAGCCTGCCTGGCACCAAGACTTTATCCCAGAGTTGATTCTCTCAGACCCAATGCTGCCCTTCTTTTATCCTCCCAGAGAATGGGCGTGGGATAATGCAAGAGCTTCTGGGAAACATTACTTCAACCAATGAGCTTGCTTCTCCTAGAATTCCTAAGGTGTAAACTCCCATTAAAGGCCGAACCAAAGGTCTGAGCCAGAGAACTGTCAAGTCAACCGGAATTCTCACCTTGTCACTCTCCAGACAACCTGAGTTCTCACCTGGTAATCCTAACAGTTAGTTCATGTGTATCCTTTGATCCAGGAGTGTCTTTACTGGGCCTGTATCCTAAAGGATCATTATAAAGGAAAAAGTATCCACATGTGCAAAACTGTTTATAGCAGCCCTTTTTTGGAGTGGCAAGGAACTGGAAACTAAGTGGATGCTCATCAGTTGGAGAATGGCTGAATAAGTAATAGTATATGAATGTTATGGAATATTATTATTCTGTAAGAAACCATAAGTAGGATGACTTCAGAAAGGCATGGATAGATTTAAACAAACTGATGCTAAGTGATGTGAGTAGAGCCAATAATACATTGTACACAGCAGCAAGAAGATTATACAATGATCAATTCTGATGGATGTAGCTCTTTTCAACACCAAAGTGCTTTCAGGTCAGGTCCAATGGTCTTGTGATGGAGAGAGCCATCTGTCCCCAGAGAGAGGACTGTGGGAATTCAGTGTGGATTGCAACATAGTATTTTAACATTTGTTGCTGTTTGGTTGTATTTTATTTTCTTATTTTTTTTCCCTTTTGATCTGATTTTTCTTGTGCAGTATGGTATTGTGGAAATATGTATGGAAGAATTGCACATGGTTGACATATTTTGGATTTATTGCTATCTAGGGGAGGGGGACAAGGGAGAGAGGGAAAAAAAAGTTGGAACACTTGGTTTTGCAAGGGTGAATCTTGAAAACTCTGCAGACATTTTGAAAATAAAAGCTTTTAAAAAAAAGAATTGGATAATTCAGAACAAAGATTAGGGTAGAACTCACTATGGGATGGTTCTAAAAAACAAAAATGTATAAGGAAAGGTAGAAAAGTAATTATTTTATAAAAATTATGTGTGAGAAGAAAAACTAACAAAGGAATTAAATAAAGGAGGAAGGCTGGCAGCTATAGAATGCCACTCTCATTGAGAATGGGTTAAAAGGAAAACTATTGATCTGTCTGTCTGTCTATCTATCTATCTATCTATCTATCTACCTATCTATCTATCTAAATATATACTTTTCTAAATTCATAAAGAAGTAATAAAGTGAGAGAATACTGGCTGTATTTCCTTAGAAAAGTCACTTAATTGCTTTCAACCTCAGTTTTCTTATGTATAAAATAGGAAAATTTATACCTATTTCAAGGTGTTATTGTTATAGTGCTTTGCAAATATTCAGGCAATATATATCAATTATCATAATAATATATTATATTATTAAGGACAACATATCTACACCGTACTTCTGTTACTAAAAAGAAACAAAACAAAACTATGGAAACTTTTCCCAATCTGGTGAATCAAGACAGATGAATCCAATTGCGTATATTTAAGGCACTGTGGTAGGTAGATGGGGGAGCTATTTGGGGAGAGATTTTCTGAATTTCCTCATTTTACAACACTCAAATAGACATCTAGTCCCATCTAGTTCCCAGATACATAGTAAAGAAATTGAGCTGCAGTTATTGTTTATGGCTATTCCAATTTCCCTCTGACAATCGGCATTATGATCCCCTGATAGGTTTCTATGCCGGGGGAGATGGCATGCAGGCATATCATTTCAGAGTGAGATATGCACTTGCCATTTTTCCCTAAGAAGTTTCTATAAAGCACTGCATAATCACTGCCTGCTGATGATTTACATTCTGATATCTCATGTGGGAACATTCCCTGCAAGACAGCTCATTTTTCTTCTCTTGCAAAGGGACTCAGTGGCTCGCACTCTGGCCAAAGGCAATGTACTTGGCTTTTGCCTGTGATATTTTCCTAAGTAGGCCATCAACACATGCCTTGCCTGGTGCAGATAAATGTTCATCAAGAAAATAACATAATTATGTCATTGCTCTTCCTTCTGTGAGAAAGGAAGAGTGCTAAAGGGATAGTGTGGTGCCCCATAATGGCCAAAACACGGTTTTGGTTCAGTCTGGTTTTATTTATTTATTTGTTTGTTTTTACTTATTATTGAATGAGCTTGAGTAGGATCTCAGTTTCCTAATGTATCAGGTGTGTGTGTGTGTGTGTGTGTGTGCGCACGTGTGTGTGTGCGCACACATGTGTGTAGGGAGGTACTAAATGAACTCTGAGATGCCTTCTAATTCCTAATTCCTCTGAACTTCATCAGAGGCTGCTCTTACATCCCAAAATTAATATATACTATCTCTATTCAGCTTAATATTTTTTCATAGATCACAGAGCTAGAGCAAGAACAAATATTTGAGGAAATTGAGTTCAAAAAATAATTTTGCAGATGAGAAAACTGAGATATTGAGAGGATAAATTCCTTTCTCAAAGTCATATAGCCAATAATTATCTGAGATAGGATTTCGACTCATGTATTCTAGATACCCAGTTTACCACTTCATAAACAAGGTTATGTGCAAACATTTCTACTAATGGACACTGTTTATGGGACATATCTATGCCAATGAATGACTGAATAAAAATCAGACATGATGGTCTGAGGTTTATTTGTTGGATTTAAGTCATAGACTTGACTGGTGCTGATAGTTCAGCTAGGCAATGGACAAAAGAACATTGGCAGACATCATAAAAAACAGTGTAGTATTGTGGAAAACAGGGTAAAATGAACTAATTTTGATTTTTGCTTTAAAATGATATTGTAAATGATATCATTATATTAAATATAGCTTAAGTTTATTATTGTACATTGGGATAGGACACCTACTTTATAGATAGCATGGTTTTGCCAAAAATATTTTATTGAGTCAGGGAAATATAATAACAAAATTCATTTGGAAGAACAAAAGGTCAAGAATAGCAAGGGCATTAATGAAAAAAATGCAAAGGATGGTAGCCTCCCAGTACCAGACCTAAAACTATATTATAAAATAGCAGTCATCAAAACCATTTGGTATTGGCTAAGAAATAGAATGATGAAGCAATAGAATAGGTTAGATACATACAACACAATAATCAATTACTATAGTAATATAGTATTTGATAAACTCTCCAACTACAGCTTCTGGAATAAGAACTCATTATTAAAACAAATGTGGGGAAAACTAGAAACTAATATGCCAGAAGCTTAACATAGACCTACATTTCACATCCCAGACCAATGGATACATGATTTGGATATAAAAGCTAAAACCATAAGCAAATTAGGAGAGCAAGGGGTAATTTACCTACCAGATATTTGGAGAAGGGAGGAATTTATAATCAAAAAAGAACTAGATGAAATTATGAAATGCAAAATGGACAACTTTAATTACATTAAGTTAAAAAGGCTTTGCATAAACAAAATTAACAGAAAGAAAATTGAATGGGAAGTACAAAGCTGGGGGGAAATTTTGCAGCTAGATAGCATGATCTGCAGTTGTTTCCCACTTCTAACACATAATGGTGATGTGAGCCCAGAAAAGCAATTTAACATCATAATTTCTTCTGGTTCTTGTTTATTCGTTTTAGTCATGTCTGACTCTGTGACCCCATTTGGGATTTTCTTTGCTAACATACTAGAGCAGTTTTTTGTACTCTTCTCGAGTTCATTTCAAAGGTAAGAAAAATTGAGACAAGTAGGGGTAAGCAGCCAGCCCAAAATCTCACAGCTAGTAAGTCTGACGTTAAATTTTAACTCAGGAAGAAGAGTCTTCATGACTCCAGGCCTGGAACTCTGTATACTACACTCCTTAACTAACTATTCAACATCCCAGCTTCCAAGACAATTCTCTAAGCACAACAGTTTCATTGGTTGAATTAAATTTCTTACTGTGAACTTCTTACATCAAAGGAATCATAGATACTGGTGATATGCAGACAGAAAAAAGAGAGAGGAGTGAAAAAGAAGAAGAGAAGGGAAGGTAACACTTAATTAATAATGTATTATTTTCTTCTTCCCTGTTAGCTTTCTTAACTTCTCTGAAACACTGACATTGTTGACCTTTTATTGAAGACTAATTTCGGGTTAAGTATTGTTTCTTGTTCCTCCTCCTGCATGTCACTTCGTCAGTCTCTTTTATTTATATCATATGCAATGACTATGGGAGTCTTCCAAGGTTTTATCCTGGAATGTATCTTTCTTTCTTTCTATTCCTTCTCACTTGATCATCCCATTATCTGTTATATATTCAATTATCATGTCTATGCCAATCATCCTCTAATTTATATAGTCAGTTAATAAACATTAAACACCCACCATGTTCCAATTGTCAGCTAGGTGGCTTAATGTATACATGATTGGCCCTAAAAAGAGGAAAATTTTGTTAAGGGATAGGTCAATTCTTCAAGAGCCTCAACAGCTGTAAATCATAACATCTGAAGGGGTTGTAGGACAGCCTTTGTTCACACAGGTGTTGAACATTGGAAATGAAATAAATTGGATTCAGAGGAAAGAGAAGAGACGTCAGACAATACAATGGCCTCTCTTTCAGAGAGGTCAGAGAACAGCCACTGCCTCTTAGTCTCCTCATATCATCCTCTCACAAGAGGTGATCCATTCTGGATTGGATCTCCAGCAGCCACTGTTAGGTGGCTCCCGTTATTCCAATAGCCCTACCGTGTATTCCAACAAAATCTGACATTAGCTACTTGAAAGTCACTTAACCTTTGTTAAAGTAGAAAAGGAAAGACACTAATATTTTAGGCATGCTATGGTCCCTGGGGTAATGAAAAGTTGATATGATTAAACAATTGAACAACACGTGCAAGACATTATGCCAATCAATAGTGATGCAAAAGGTAAAAGACAGTCCCTCATCCCAAAGAGCTTATACTTTAATGAGGAAGACAACATGTAAAAAAATTATGCACAAATAAGCTATATGCAGAATAACTAAGAAATAATCAACAGAAGGCAAAAAATAGAATTAAGGAAGTTCTGGAGAGAATTTCTGTAGAAGTCAGGATTTTAGCTGGAAATTGAAGGAAATCAGAGAAGCCAAGAGCCAGAGGAGAATAAGTAGAACATTGGCTTGAAGGGGAAATGACTGGAAAATAATGATGGAGTTTCTTGTATAAGGAACAACAAAGTGGTCACTATGATTACACTGTTGAGTATTATTACAAGTTCTCTTCTGAAATTCAGTCTAGAAACACCAACTTGATTTCGATAATTTTGAACTGAATACTCTAAGATAATATAAAATTGTTTTTTTGTTTTTTTGTTTTTTTTTTTTGCTTTTTTTTGCTCTTTGAAGATTTTCCTTCTGGACCATAAAGATGCTAGAAAACAAGAGAAGTATCACTTCTCTCTTTCATCTTCCCTTGTCCTTGATATATAAATAGAATGAATAGCTGCTTCTTGACTGATCATACAGCTTATATAGAGTATATTGCCAACCCCATTCCTCCCAGTGAAATAGAGACCCATCAGGATTTTCCTCATGCTTTGTCTCTATTTCTTTTGCACTACTGACATTTTAATCTGGTCTATTACCATAGCCCAAGGTAAATGGATCTTGTCATTTCCCCTGGGACTGTACCTTTGGACCTTTAGCTTTTCCTTCCTCTCTGAAACTAAGCTTTAATTTTATGTGTTGTTTCACCCAATTATAACCTGGACAGTCATATTTTTCTATCACCATGACTTAGCAAAATATTTGACATACCTGTTGAATAAAAGCATTCATGATTTATTCATTAATTTCCAAGGTAACTATTATTTATTTTTCCAACCTTATATTTTATACTTCAGTATGCATTCTATAATCTTGCCAATAAGTGGCTTATTGTTCTTCCTTGTAATATATTTCACTTCTAAACCTCTCATAGACAATTCCCTATGCTTGGAATATACTCCTTCACAATCTCTGTCTTTTAAGATCACAGTTTCCCTTTAAAAATCAACTGAAATGCAATTTCCTAATTCCTCTGAGATTACCCTCAACTGTCACACTATCTATTTGGCATATTCTTATTCACGTATATTGTATATTTCCATGACAGGTAAGCTCCAGAAAGATAGGGGCTG
This sequence comes from Sminthopsis crassicaudata, assembly GCF_048593235.1. Classification (NCBI taxonomy): domain Eukaryota; kingdom Metazoa; phylum Chordata; class Mammalia; order Dasyuromorphia; family Dasyuridae; genus Sminthopsis; species Sminthopsis crassicaudata. The sequence goes on along the minus strand of NC_133618.1, from coordinate 30,698,084 downwards.
TGATTTATTATTCATTATCTCATTAGCCAGAATTACTGTGCCTGGCACACAGTTACTAAATATCTGTTTACTAGATGACAGTTTATTGATTTTGAAGAAGAGAAATGAGTGCTGGTAACCTTTCAGTATTTTGTGAAGGACTTAATGACACTATATTAGTTTTGGTTTTTTTGGGTTTTTTTGGAAAGTATCATGAAATCAAATTTTTAGAACCAAAAGGGAAACTGACAATTATTTGGTCTGGTCATGATTATACATGAAGAAAGTGAGTAGTGTCTAGTCCAAGCCCAAAAAGTTAGTAAAGTGGCAGAGCTAGAATCTCAATCTATTTCCTTTGCTTCTAGATTTAGTATTTCTTTTTCTTATTTACTACTGCCTGTTAAATAATCAATCACTCAATAGGCATCTATTAAGTGTCTAATATATCAGAACATCTGCTAGTTGCTGACCATACAAAGTAAAAAAAAAAATGAAACTCCCTCAGCTCAAAGAGAAAAAAAAAATGTCATACACAGGAGTTAATATGTATGTGTGTAGATAGATAGATAGATAGATAGATAGATAGATAGATAGATCTATAAGTTACTTGTTTTTATAAATATATTACCTTGTTGTAATGTTCAGGCTACCTTTCTGAAGGATCTTGGGACCAGCCTTGATTTTACTGGAGAAGTGCAGGAGTCAGGAGAGCCACCAGGAGGATGGTCAAAAATAGAATGTCTCATTTCCAGTCCTTCTCAGCCTTAAATACCCTATTACATCATTATATCACACTGATTATGTGTGAACTATATCCCCATTCTAAGTACTAAGTATTTGTATACTAAAGAACCATCATCTCATCAATTCCACTAAGTTTGCAACTTGTTGTTAAGTATCATTGTTTCAAGTATACTTGTCCAGAGAGCCCTCTACACCTTGTACTTAATTTGTATATATAGTGTGTTTGTACTTAGTACTTTATATTTATATCTATCTATCTAGATGTCTGTATAAAGTACAAGGAAATAGAGGGGCAGTATTAACATTTAAGAAACCGCTTCATGCTGAATGCACTTGATCTGAATACTGAAGAAAAATAATAAAAGTTAAGTCAGAGCCTATTTAAGGAAGACTATTAAAATAATAATAATTAACCTGCATCTCTGAAATAGAAAACATTAGGAGAAAAATGTCCGTAAAACAAGCACCTCCAGTAGGTAAATAAAACAATTACCTAGAACAGATAGAAGTGAAAGAAAAAAATCACTTTGGACAGCTCCACCAATACAAATTTATGTATACATACACAACTGATGTTAAGAAACTGATAGATCTGTTTAAGAATGACAGGAAGGAATTAGAATTGGGAAATGGAAAATAAAATCGGTAAGACAGAAGTAGGGTGTGCTTAATAAGGGCAGGTTGAAATGCTGGAGAGTTTGGGTAAAAGAAAATGTTGATTCTTCCAGAAAATTTAACATTATCAAGATGCTAATAAAAATAACTTTCTACTTATTCTTTCCCAGTCTTTCCAATCATTTTTATAAGACCTCATATTCATTAGTAAAAGGAAACCAATAACTTAAATAATTACATAGGTATTTATGTTTGAAAGTTTATGCTCAACAAAATTTCTTGAATAATCAAGACAATTTCTTCTTTCATATAATTATTTGAGTAATTGTTTCCATTTCAAATTAGAAAATAAGCCCAATTAAAAAAAAAAAAACACATGATAATTGTTTTCAAATTTCTGTAACTCAGAAAACTGGGCCACCCAAAAAGGGAGAATGAAATTCTTATAACTTGGAAAATAAAGATATTTATTCCTCCTTCCCTCCTTCGCTCCTGCTCTCTTCCTTTCCTCTTTCCTTTCCTCTTTCCTTTCCTCTTTCCTTTCCTTTCCCCTTTCCTTTTCCTTTTCCTTTTCCTTTTTCTTTTCCTTTCCCCTTTCCCCTTTTCCCTTTTCCCTTTCCCCTTTCCCCTTTCCCCTTTCCTTTCCTTTCCTTTCCTTTCCTTTCCTTTCCTTTCCTTTCCTTTCCTTTCCTTTCCTTTCCTTTCCTTTCCTTTCCTTTCCTTTCCTTTCCTTTCCTTTCCTCTTTCCTTTCCTTTCCTTTCCTTTCCTCTTTCCTTTCCTTTCCTCTTTCCTTTCCCTTCCTCTTTCCTTTCCTTTCCTCTTTCCTTTCCTTTCCTCTTTCCTTTCCTTTCCTCTTTCCTTTCCTTTCCTCTTTCCTTTCCTTTCCTCTTTCCTTTCCTTTCCTCTTTCCTTTCCTTTCCTCTTTCCTTTCCTTTCCTCTTTCCTTTCCTTTCCTCTTTCCTTTCCTTTCCTCTTTCCTTTCCTTTCCTCTTTCCTTTCCTTTCCTCTTTCCTTTCCTTCTTTCTTCTCTCTCTCTCATCAATGTTATCTATCAATAAGTTTGAGTTAAAGAATTTCCATCATAGTATTGGATGAAAGGTACAATTTTTTAAAGTTCATATGAGGAATATACTTGCTGAATACTCGCTGAAAAATATCCTGGAGATGACAGAAGAGAAAGGGAGAAAGTGAAGCAGATGACACAGAGCCCAAAACCAACCACTGAACCCAAACTTTATAATAAGGTACTGCAAACACTCCATAAAAGAAAAAGAAAAATTCATATATATTTTCTTTGGTATGAAGGAGGGCCAAAAACTTTTATTCATATTTTTCAGACCCATGTCATAGAAAATGCCATGTCCCTAATCTCTACAATGTGGATAGGACAACTACTAATGCAAAGATTGGAATGCAAATAGAAGAAAAGCCTTGCTTGAGATCACAGACTTACCATATAATCTTTCCACTGAAAATCATTAATCTTTTGACTCTACATAGCCAAGGAACTTTGGTACAAAAGCAGTTTGTTTTGTTTTTATGACTCTTTGTCTTATGGATCTCTTCTTTCATTTTCACAGTCTATATTCTAAATCCTTCCTGTTTTTCCACACATATATTTCCTCCTAGTCTACAAGTCAGTGATGATGATATCTTTGTTATTTCTTGGATTAAACACTCATCTTTTTAACTGTATAAATATAAATGCATATATTGGATTTAACATATATTTTAACATATTTAACATGTATTGGACTACCTGCCATCTAGGGGAGGGAGTTGGGGGAAAGAGGGGATAATTTGGAACAGAAGGCTTTGCAAAAGTCAATTTTGAAAAATTACCCATGCATATGTTTTGTAAAAAAAAAAAAGTTTAATAAAATAATTTAAAAATACTCATCTTTCCTTATTGCACTTTTTTTTCCCCTGGCTGAACCTGGTGTCTGGAATTCCCTCTCTTTGTCTTTCTAACTTCTGATTTGCTTGATTTCCTTCATGTCCCCACTAAAGCCTTACATTATGCAAGTTTTCCTTGTTCCTCCTTAATCATAGTATTTTTTTCTAAAATTTTACCCAGTTTATATTATCCAAATTTTATCTGACATAGTTATTTACATATTACTTTTATTTCAGAATGAGCTTTTTTGACAACACTTTGCCTTTCTTTGTTTCCCTAGTCTGGCGTACATTTCCTGGCATAAAGTAGGTTCTTAATAAATATACTTTCCTTGACTGATGATATTATGTTATGGTTTTTTGTCCAATTGCTACCAAATGCAGCAGAGCAGACAGAGGTTCTGGGAAAAAAGGCATGTAGTATGTTGGAAAAGGAGAAGCATTAGAAGTCAGAAAAAATATGTTTCTAGACATGGCTCTGACACTGATTGGCTATGTGAGCTTGGGCAAGTCATAAACTCTTAACCTTCATTTCCTTTTCTGTAAAGTGGAAATGATCAAACTCCCTTATAGGATTATGGTGAAGATCAAATGAGATAATACATGGAAAGGGCACTGTAAGTCATAAAGCACTATGTAAATTTTAATGAGAAGTGCTGGATTGCTTTCAGGAAATTGAAAATCTCCTTGAATGTCCCTAAGCTGTCCATGAAAAAAAATGACCCACATTTTAAATACCAGTATTCTAATAGAGTTGTTGCATCTCAGCTAGTCATAGGATAAGACAGTTTATGAAGAAACAAAAATTAATATACCACAAAGAGTAATAGAAAGGTGCATATTGGGTGTGAGCAGAGTATAACATAATCAAAGAGGAACTCTTAAGAAAATGAATAAACTAGGTGATCAGTGATGTATGTAAATGAAAGAGAAATTCAGCTGATCCCAATGGTGAGGGAGAAGGATGTCAAGTTACAGTTCAGGATTCTACCACTTTCTTCACAAAATGGAGAAGGAAATAATGTGTTGAGGAATTGGTGACATTAGTGCATGGAAAAGAATCACACAGAAAGAGAAAGAACAGATACCTTGTAATTCATAACATTAGAAGAAACGTCCTGTCAAGATTTCAGAGAATCATTTTTGTTTGAGTATTTGAGGAGGGATGCCTGATTGGAATTGAGACGAACTAAACACAGATACTGACTGCTTCTGATGGTTTTTAGATACATCACCATGAGTAAATAATCTTTCTTAGCCTCATTTTCTTTACTTGTAAATGATTTTCAAGTTTTAAGAATTTTTTTGTTCATTCCTTCTTTCTTGTCCCTTCCAATTTGCTTTCTCTATTTCAGTGTGTGTCTTTCTATGTCTGCCTTTTGCTGTCTCTAGCTAGGCCTTTGTTTCTATGGGCAAAATGTGTTTCTGTTGTTTTCTCATTTTCTCAGACTATTACTTAGCTTTTCTATCTTTGTTATAATAGGGTTCTGTTTTCAGGGTGGAGAGTTTAATTTCTCAAACTTCAGGTATTTTGTGCAGTTGTTTTCAGAGATTCTTCTAGGAACCAGAAGAAAAGGACTATTTTCTGCCCTGGAATTGTGAGGAGTCCTCACTCCAATATGACTATAACTTCTAGTGTTCCAAAGCAACACAATCCTTCCTCAGTGGTAGTAAGAGACTTCCTTGAGCTGAGACCTCCAAAAGCTGCTGCCCACCACCGTCTATGCTCACTCCTTGTTTATTGATTCCCCAAGGACTTTTAACCTACTAACAAACCTTCCCTGCTGACAAATGCCTTACAAATCCTCTCATATTTTTGGGCAGGAAGGTCTGGAAACCACCATTAGTGGTTCTGATTCTTAACTATGAGAACCATTCTGGCTTTTTTGGTGCCTGGGCCAGGGTTGGGGCTGGGGCCATAGACCTTTCATGGTGACTTTCTAGGTTGTCTTTAATAGGAAAACTGTTCTATTCTGTCTTTTTGTATATTAAAATGCTCTAAAATTTGTTTATAATCATTATTTAAAAGGATTTAGAGAGGTTTGGGACAAAGTCCTGAAACTCTCTGCCTTTACTCACCCATCTTGGCTTCATTCCTCTTCTTTGTCGCTTTTTGTGAGTCTCTATCTCCATCTCACTTTTTTTTTTCCTCTTTGTCTCTGTCTCTGTCCTCTCAATGTCTCTGGTAAGAATTACATATATCTAACACCGGAAAGTAGATCATCAAGTTCCCTAAAAGCATTTCCCATCTAGATACAAACTTTGAGACTTCTTTGACTTGATCATCAGGTCTTAATAAGTTCATAGTTTGGAAAATCTCATCATTCTGCAAAAACAATCATCCTTAGTGCTTTCAACCTCCTCACTAGAGACTGCTCTTCCCATTGGAGGACAGAGTCATGAACTACAAGAAAGGCTCTCAGTACAAATATTTTATCATTTTTCATCTGAACTACTTTGCAGTTTCCACAATTTTCTTGAAGCAGGTACCTGCACCTCATGCCTTTTCAGTTACCTTTTGTGTTTATTGCCTGTCCCAAAATATTTAAAGTTCATTGAAAGTAGGAAATAACTTTCAATTCTAAAAATATGTATCGTCAGAATTTACACAGTACCTGGAACACTTAACAAATGTTTATTGACACTGCTATTGAGAATCTAGGCTCAAGGGTTCACAAAGGAAAGAAGGAAGGAAGGAAGGAAGAAAGGAAGGAAGGAAGGAACGAAGGAAGGAAGGAAGGAAGAAGAAAGAGGAGGAAGGGAGGGAGAGTAGGGTGGGAGAGATAGAGGAAGGGAAGAGGGAAGGAAAGAAGAAAGAAAGGGAGAGAAGAAGCAGGCAAAAAAGGAAAAAAAAAGAAGTGAGGAGTGAATGTGTGTGTGCATTAATGTGTATGTATGTGTGTGTGTGTGTGTGAGAGAGAGAGAGAGAGAGAGAGAGAGAGAGAGAGAGAGAGAGAGAGAGAGAGAGAGAGAGAGAGAGAGAAAGAAAGAGAGAGAGAGAGAGAAAGAAAGAGAGAGGGAGTGAGATATTATTATCATTAATTTTTAGAAGATATATATGGACCAAAGAATGCCAATTGGTTATACAAAAACTTCACAAAAAATAAAATAAATATTGCATCTCACATTTCACAATCAGGATAGATTAGACAAGTAAGATATGAGGCAGTAATTAAGACTGGCAGTTGTTGAATAATCAGTGGCATAATGTTTTTGTGAAGATGGTAATGAAGTAGATAATGGCAAAAATGTTGTTATTATTGGGGTCCGAGTTCTTTGAAGAGATAATCTATAATGAAGGGTTTTTTCTCCCTTTATTTAAATTAAGGATTATGAAAAGAAAGTATTTTGGACAGTGTATGGAACATTTTGGCTTTCTAAAATATAGCCCTTTTAATAATATAAAACTTTGTATTTCAAACTATAAGGTAGATGATTGAGGTGACCAATTTTTTTGGTTGACTGAACTAAAGACTTTTCTTTATTCCTTCCTTCCTTCCTTCCTTCCTTCCTTCCTTCCTTCCTTCCTTCCTTCCTTCCTTCCTTCCTTCCTTCCTTCCTTCCTTCCTTCCTTTATCTTTTCCTACATTTTGTCATAAGTATTTAGTTGCACTTACAATAGTATGCCAAGAATAAAAAGAAATATAAGGTATAATCTTTGCTGCCTAGTATTTTATAACCTAGTTTGGAGATAAAGGCTGGTAATAATGTATAGCACATTATGAAATAATGAATTCTTTAGGATTCCTTAAAGGGGATATTCAAAAGCTGTGGAGCTAAGTGGATGAAATGATGATAAGAATCATAAATTTGATGGCAAATATCATAGAATTAAAGAAAACCAAAGGTGGCAAGATTTCAGTGGCCATCTAATGCAACCCATATTTTATTCTTCTTCCTGCCAAGTTCATTCTAATGAAAATACATCAATTAGGACTGTGATGGAAAAATTCCACTGAGGCATAGTCTGCAATTTTCTGTTGTACCCATTCTATCTAAGTATTATTTTGATGTTAAGACATTCTTTATAATGATATGAACTATTATCCCTAAAATGGTGACTAATTGATCTATTTATACAAGTCTACATTCTCTATCAAGGTACAGTTCAGTAACTAACTCTATTGGTTATTTCGGACTAAATATTATATAGCTATCTGAATCAACTTCTTGAAATAAGGACTATGTGTCTTTTCTTCAGTATACAACCCTCTTCTAAACTCCCATATTACTATTCAGAATTCTACCACCCTTCTATTTACTAAGTTTTGCACACATCAGTTTCATTTTCAACT